>NC_139600.1:16712136-16742136 GCF_946808225.1 Silurus aristotelis | reverse complement strand
GACAGGAACAAGTTCCGCAGGTGAAACGCTTCTCCTTACGAGAACTTCAAACCTTTTATAACTAGCTCAATTCAAAGGTGTGAATTAAAGCTGACAGTGTTAACCACGCCTTATTTTTGTTAAATTGAACCAATCAGAAGCTGAAGAGCTCTCGCAGGTGCAGTGTAACACTACTGCTGTCCAAGTGTTCGAGTTAAAGTGGGCGGAGCTTAAATAACATTAAACCAGTTTAGTTCAAACTGTATTAAAACCATAGCTAGCATTCTTCATCTTGCAATTAGCATCGTCCAAATTAATAATGTTTTAATTTTTTATGTTAATTAGCTAGCTAGGGTCACATGATCAGGTATCATTTGATCAGTCAAATGTGGATGTGGATTTCACTTTACATTTTAATAAAAATTGAACAGGAAGTCATGATTGTCATGTTTTGTCTGCAGGGCGTTTGCCGGAGCGACGGTGCACGATTTCTTTAACTGGTTGTCGGTGTTGGTGCTTCTGCCCATCGAGGTTGCCACGGGTTACCTGTACCGCCTCACCGAGCTCATTGTTTTGTCCTTCCACATCGAGAGCGGAGAAGATGCCCCGGCCCTGCTCAACGTCATCACCGACCCGCTCACACACTCCATCATCGAGGTACAAATCGAATCTAATCTATCGTACGGTCAGAGTAATGAAAGTGACGAGCTACACCGCGGAAGCGTGTCCTGTGCCCGGAAGATCCTGACAGCATGATATACATGCATTTTCATATGATTCAGATGTTAGTTAGATCATTATAAACATTAATCGTGACGTGTATCTGATTGGTGGTTCCTGTTGCAGTTGGATGCGTCGGTCATCAATGAAATTGCTACCGGAGACCCGGAAGCCAGGAACAAGAGTCTCATCAAGACATGGTGCCAAACATCTACAAACACTGTACGTCTTTTTCAAACCCTGATGCTTCATAACATTTACGATAAACTCATCATCCATTTCAGATAGATTTTTTGTAATGTAATTTATGCTAGCTGTAACATTTATATTATACCTTCTGCAATGTTACAATTACAACCAATCGTAAGAGAAGAATAGAAACATGACTTTTTTTTTTTATAAATCGTAACATAGACGTCTCTTTCCTGCGCTCAGATCGAGTAGACGATTGGTGTGAAAGCTGTCAAGGGTTTGACTTTTTCTTTCATTTACAGACTCTGCAGAACGTGACTATAGTGAACTGCACTGGCGCCCCCTGTTGGGAGTGGAAAAACGTCTCCCAAATCATCAACATTCAGAAATGTGAGCACAAGACTCATTCTTATTCAGCTCTGAGAACAAATCTAGAACAGAAATATTAACAATCTGTACTACAATGTGCAAGTAAAAAAAAAAAAAAATCTTATTTTTATACTGCTGCACTGCAATGTAGCTGCTGAGGGCTCTAGAATAAAGGCTGGAGGACGGAAATCTGATTATACGTTTGTTTTAGGACGCAATCCATCGATTGTTCTATGACATGAGTAAATAGTTGGTTAAAAACCTATTCTAGAGCACATTCTAAATCCGATAAATTAGTTTCATAGCTGCAGATAGCTTTAGAATGCCAGCTATCTTTTTTAAGAAGATTTTTCTAGAACGCATTCTACAACTGGTGGTTGCCGGTAGCTTTAGATTATGCCTTGACCCAAAACCCAATAATTTTAGAGTGCATTCTAGAACGATTTACTAGAATAATGTTTCAATTATTGTTATGTTTAAATACTGCAACTAGCAAGAGATCTTGAAAGTGAACTTTCAAAAAAAATAAAAAACCCCTGCTGTGCTGGTTCTTAACATGTAGAAGGCTCTAGAATGTGAGTTTACAGAAGGACAAAATACCAGTTATTCTAGATTTGGTACGGTTGTTTAAACCCCAGAGTTCTAGAATGTAACTAAGCGGTACATTTTGTTCTATAACTGCTGAGGGTTTTAGTATGCTAGCAGTAGAGTTTATTCTCAGACATAATTCTCTACAAAGCTAAAACATTTGAAAAATAAAACAAATTAGTGCACATTGTCTTCCTGAGATCCATATCTTTGTCACTTCCTGTCTCTCTGTGTTTGTAGGTAGCCATATTTTTGTGGGCACATCCCTGCCGGACCTGGCTGTGGGACTCATCCTACTTGCTGCGTCTCTCCTGGTGCTCTGTGTTTGCCTCATCCTTATCGTCAAACTGCTCAACTCCATACTGAGGGGTCAGGTGGCCTCCATCATCAAGAAGATCATCAACACAGGTCTGTCCATCACACCATCTCTTCATCTGTCGCATGTATGTACAAAAACAACCGCATGTACTTTCAGTCAATGCCAAAAAACAAACCATCCAGAACATCAACATTTACCTCAGAAAAGACTTATACGAGTAAAGAAAAATAATAATTCATGTAGTATCAGCTGCTAACTACCACAGTTTCACCATATTATTAAAATTATTAAAATGAAGGGACTAACGTTTGCTACATCTCTGCTGTTCACACTGGCTCATAGCCCATAAGTCAAATACAGATAATGTAAAGGCACAGAACAGTAAAGATAGGCCAGAATAGTCTGAAATTTTTACATTTACCTCAGTAGTGTTGGTAAATTACTAAGTAAATATTTAATAGAACTAAAAAATACAAGATTCCCCTACGCTAACATGTAATTAGACCTATAATGATAATTCATGTAGAATTACCTGCTAGCTAGCACAGATGGGACTGAAAATATTTTATATGACTAAAAAATTTAATAAGAAAATGTGCACCATCTCCTAACTACTACAGATGACATTATTGTTAGCCAACTCGTAGCCAGGAAGGCAATGTGAAGGCATGGTGGAAATAAGACAGAATTGCCAGAAACATTGACATTTACCTCAGAAGGGCTAAAGTAAATACTTTATATGACTAAAAATAGTCTTTCATGTAGCATCAGCATAACCTACTACTACAAGACTTCTCTTTTAAGCTAACACATAGCCATACTTTAACTAGCTTGTAACATAAAACACATGTAGCATCCCATGCTAATTACCACAGATGAAACTATTGTCGCTAAAGCGCTTATTTATGCTAGTACATATCTGGTAAGAGAATGTAAAGACACAGCGACAGCAGAAATAAAACTAAATTGTCATAAACCCTGACATTTACCTCAGAAAATTATCATTAATAAGTGGCCATTATACGACTAAAAAGTTAATTAATTCATTTGTGACAGCAAAAATGTCAGAAGTTTTATTATGAAAAACTCTTATACGACTGAAAAATAGAATAATTCACGTTGGATCTCCTGCTAACCTCCACAGATGGGACTACCAATGCAAAGCTTTCGTCTTCTAGCTTATAGCTGATAAGCCAGAATTGTAGAAAACATCAACATTTACCTCACATATTTCAGTAAATATCTAAGAAAATACATTCATATGACAAAAAAGAATAAAGTAATAATTTTGCATACGTCAGCTGCTAGCATCAACTATTACAGATAAGACTACCATTATTAAGACGCCTTTTTATGCTAGGTCTAACAGTTAGCCATGACGAGTTTTGACACAATGACAGCAAAAATTTGAAATTTACCTCAGATGTTTTGGTCAATTGGTAAAAAGAAAAGGCTTTATGTGACTAAACAACAAAAAAAGACGGGTAACAGACGGGTCTTTACTAGGACCTTTCTCTTTTTGCTAGCTTGTAGTCTGTAATGCTATGTGGAGGCACAGCGACAGCAGAAACGCCAAAATTTACCTCAGAATTGTTGATATATTTCTACCAAAAGACTTAGTGAGAACAGAAATCATGATGTTTTAGCAAGTGACTACTTACACTTAGCTTTGGCAGTGTGAAGACATATTATCAGTGAAAACCAGAATTGGCACCTCACACATTTCGCAAAATGACTAAAAAGAGTATAAGTAATAATTTTGCACATATCAAATGCTAACAAAGTTTTCACTATATTGAAAATATTTGCTGGTCATGTGGTTAGCCTGTAGCCTGTAATGTGTTGTGAAGAAGTTTAACTCCAAAGTGTTAATACATTAATAGACTAACATTGCTAAGACTCTTAATGCTAGCTCTTCAAAATGTCAATATTTCTTATAACTTTTTTATATTTTTAGATTTTCCATTTCCGTTCAGCTGGGTCACAGGTTATCTGGCCATCATTGTGGGAGCAGCGATGACTTTCATCGTACAGAGCAGCTCAGTTTTCACCTCCGCCATCACACCCCTCGTAGGTCAGTCTCTTCCACTTTAACCCCGAGTTTTTCTCTGTAATATTTTCTTCGACTGTGGTGTCAAAACACTAAAAAAATTTTCCTTCCAAAAGTCTTCAGTTTATGTATTTTCATCACGTCCTCACCTCAGTCAGGAATCCTGGCACAAACGGCGTATTTATGGAACACGATAGCGGAGACCGGGTTCGTACAGAGCAGTCAGAGCAAGTTTATTCATTCATTACTCAATCCGAGGTACATGAACTTCACCTAGCTCTATCAGGAAGCTTATAAAGATGGCAGGTGAATGAGCTCGACTTGCTGCTATGGTAGCATAACGCGTTTAAATGAGAACAAAAGGCTTTTGTTTGTCGCACATACATTACAGCACAGCTAAATTCTTGCTTTGCATATCCGAGCTTGTTAGTATACTGAGGTCAGCAATGAGACAGCATCCATGGAGCATGAAAGGTTAAGGGCCTTGCTCAAGGGCCCAACAATGGCAGCTATGAGCTTTCACTTCCCCCTTCCAGTTCTATAAGTAGATAATTCTACGCTCGCTAATGTATTAATTAGCAAACAGAAGCATATATAAACTATGCAACTATAACATGCTAACCTAAAACACTTGTATATGTGTACAATCTGTGTGTGTGTGTGTGTGTGTGTGTGTGTGTGTGTGTGTGTTTGTGTGTGTGTGTGTGTGTGTGTGTGTGTAGGACTCGGAGTGATTAGCATCGAGAGGGCATACCCGCTGTCGTTGGGTTCCAACATTGGCACCACGTCTACAGCCATCCTAGCGGCTCTGGCCAGTCCTGGAGAAACACTGAGTAGCTCACTACAGGTTACACACACACACACACACACACACACACACACACACACACACACACACACACACACACACACACACACATACATACACAAACACACACACACACACACACACACTTATGCTATATTATACGTTTAGTGACTTCAAACACAATTTCTATTAATTGTTAGCATAAAGATGCATAAAGATGTATTGCAGGTTCTGTGTAAAATTATATTTTTCACAATTTCAGAACAATAAGGTTCTAAAACCCACTCAAACCTGAAATGATTGCAAATTTAATCAAGCTGTTACCATAGCGACCGAATGTTTAAGGAACGTGTGGGAATGCAGAAACATTGTTCTGGTCTTATAACAGAAATAGAGGATAAATAATAGAAATGATAAGTTCATGTACATAGAATCGTCATGTGATGGTTGTTAACATGTAAATGATAAAGAGTTACACATACAAAATGACTGCTACATTTTTTCGTTTCTGTTCTCGTTCCTTCTTCAGATCGCGCTGGTCCATCTGTTCTTCAACATCTCGGGAATCACGCTGTGGTATGTCCTGCCGTTCATGCGTGTCCCTATCATCCTGGCGAAGTCTCTGGGGGACGTGACCGCACGCTATCGCTGGTTCGCTGTCTTCTACGTGCTGCTCTGCTTCTTCTTCATTCCTCTTCTGGTGTTCGGTTTGTCTCTGGCCGGCCTCCCTGCTCTCCTCGCCGTCCTCGTCCCGGTGGTCCTCCTCATCGTCTCCGTCCTCGGTATCAACTTCCTGCAATCACACTTCCCAGACAGACTTCCTTCCTGTCTGCGCTCGTGGGACTTCCTGCCTCTTTGGGCTCGATCTCTTCAACCCTGGGACCGAATAGTCACCGCCATGACTGCACGCTGTTGCTGCTGCTGCAAATGTGGGCAGGTCACAGATGAGGCAGAGCCAATCGACAGGAAGGATCGCAGGATGGAAATGCACGATATTCCGGATCTGTCCAATAAAGTCCCGTCCTCTACAGTTATTCTCAACGTCACAGCGTTATAGGATCGGTTATAACGCACTATTGCTTGTTTAGTTTTTTAAAGCTATATTATTATATAGTTATGACAGTTGTATTATATAGTTATTACAGCCTTATTATAGTGTTATAGAGTGTATTATCCAAATTATAACATATCGTGCTCGAAAAAGATCAAGGACCAAATGCCAGAACAATGACTTTTCTCACTGCTATTTATATTTTCTATATAGAATTTTCAACTTTCAAAAATAATTACGCCATTTTGGGAAAAAAAAAATCCACTATAGTGTGTTTCATCATTTCCATGTTCAAATGTTCAAAACTGACTTCGATCCTGAGATGAAACCACCCGGAGTATTATTAAAACAAATTTAACCTCTCGAATATTGGTGTAGTTTATTGGTACAGGTTTTGCTGACTGTTTAGCACCACACACACACATACACACACACACACACACACACACACACACACACACACACACACACACACACACACACACACACACACACAGGCTATAAATCTGGGGTGTTTGAGGTCATTGTTATTGATTAACCCATCAATCGACTGCCACATGTTCAACTCTTCATCAAAGCACATGATTGATCTGATTTATTTGGAATCTATTTTTGTTTCTTTCATTTATTTTTTTTCACAAATTTCACTCCCAGACCAATCTCACACACGTCCCCTGAAAAAGCGGACGTTTTACAGCTAACGTCTATGCTTTAATTTACAGAACTAAAATATAATTCTGAACTGCCCACATCCTGTCCGGGGAATTTTCCCAGATCGGTTTTACTGCGATTGCTAAGTCAATGGCAATTACTTCTTAATATAATGATTTATAGAGTACGGGTTACTTACGCAAGACGATTCCAGGTGCTTTACAAATTGCATATAAAACTTACACAAATAATAAAACGATTGCAAAGACTTATATCAGATAAGGGCAGTGATTAGGGGCCATTTTACTTTTAAAGTTGCTCCCTTTTTGCATATATGGTAATATAATAAATATCACACGTTAGTATTTAATAGTAACAGATCTGCAGGAAGCTTTTCTCATTTATTTATATATACTGTATTTATAATATTTGTGGATTAAATATGGGTTTATGAGATGCATACATCGTTGAATTCTGGTTTAATTTACATTTTACCAGCATCGTATAACATATACATACATATACCAACATACACAGACTTTTCTAATGGTGACCCAAGACTTCTGAATCAAATCAGTATTTAGTGTGATGACTTGCTGCACTTATCTTCATCCCTTCTACATTTAACCACACGGCACTGACAAGTGTTTCTCAATATACCTTAAATCATTAATAGAGTTAATTCACTCTGGCACTTTATTCCTCACACACACACACACACACACACACACACACACACACACACACACACACACACACACACACACACACACACACACACATATACACATTTCATATCTTCATCAGCTGAAACAGGGAGGAGTGTGAATGCAGGACAGAGTGTGTTGGTGTGCTGATTGATATCAGATAGTAATGAAGATAAATCACTTGCTGTGTGGTGAAACATTATGAGCTGATTATCAGCAGATAGTTCAGCAAGTGTGTGTGTGTGTGTGTGTGTGTGTGTGTGTGTGTGTGTGTGTGTGTGTGTGTGTGTGTGTGTGTGTGTGTGTGAGACGGAATCACAGCTATAATCTAGCGTATTTAATGTTATTACATTTTTCAGAAGGTACACCAGGTCATGTTTAATTTTGGTTCAAATGAATGATTTAATAATGACCCAGATGTTCATCAAGAACAGATCGTACGGGAAATGTATATGCAACATCACTCGGTCGTACGCCTCAGTACACCATTAAAGTTCATACTGAAACACTTTAAACCGATTTATTTTAGACGGTGATGAGTTCAAATCCCAGCACCACCATCCACTGCTGTTTTTTGTCATCCACAAACGCTGGTTAACTTTCTATCATGCAAAGAAGAAAATATGCCTGAACATATTGAAGAAACTCTCTCCTCATCCTCTCTGGGCCAAAGCTGGCAACGTGGAAACTGTTTCTGTGGTCCGATGAATCAAAATGTACATTTCTGTTTAACAACCATAGACACCACATCCTGCAGACTAAAGAGGAGGGGGACCGTCTGACCTGTTATCAGCACTTAGTTCAGTGTAGAATGGGCAGCATTTACATCTGGAAATGTTCCATCAATGCTGATATATACAGGTTTCAGAGCAACAAATGCCTGCATATAGAAAACATATTTTTCAGGGAAGGTCTTGCGTATTTGATCCAGACGATGCTAACTGCATACTGCATCTATTCCACCAGCATGAAGTCATAGTAGAAGAGTCCAGGTGCTGAACTGACCTGCTTCACCATCCTAAACAAAAAATACAACAAAGAAAACCCAGAACTGTGGAGCAGATAGAATCCTGTATCAGACACGTCTGGGACAACATTCCTCTCCCAAAACTTCAACAACTGCTCTCCTCAGTTCCCAGATGCATACGGACATAAGACGTGATGCTATACAGTGGGAAACATTGTTTGAGACGTGATGCAGCCATCAAATTCAAAATGACCTTATTTTCTCCTTAAAATAATTTTCTCAATTAATAAATTGGCTTATTAATGAATTTATTCTTTGATTAATAAATAAAAACAATAATAAAACCCTATGCCATTGTGAAATAGCTTTCTGATTATATAGAAAATCTTTCTCCACAACAAATGAGTATAAAATATATAAAATATAATATAATAACCGAGTGGAGAAAAAAACCTTTCCTCAGGATGATATAATAAAAATGTCTACAGTAATTAAATGTAAAGCTTAAATGCCCAGTATAACATTTATAATTATGTTATACAGTTTAACTTTTTATTATTTTATAATTAATGTTAATTATTAATTAGCAGCTGTAATTATGAACAAATGTCCAGTCATGTTGTTATAAAAGCTCCTCCAGAATCTACTCGGGTTTATAATGAAGGAACTCTGCCATCTTGTGATGGTCCTCAAACTCTCATCTGAACTTCTGCATTCAGTCTTTAACTCGTTATTAATGAATTGTGCAAAATGACACTTTTTTTTTTTAATTAAAGTAAATAATTATCATAATTTATTTTCCTTCCCAGACAATAAACAGAACTTTCTGAGCTTTTCTTTTTGTCAATGCAATTTTACCCTGGGTGCATTTTACTGTTCAGAAATGGCAGAAATGTTCTCTGTTTAGTTTAAGACATGATGTGTTTACTATTTTATATCATGCATTGATCCTCAGTAGATATTGTTCTTCTGTGTTTTCTTCTATATCTCTCCATGCAGACTGTCTATTTCATTTTAACTACAATTCTGTTTTTAAAAAGCAACAAGTAAAGGTTATGAAAGTATTATAATATCATTTATTATACATTTAACCATTTATCCATGAAACTATTAAACTTATAATATTCTGCAGATTAGTTTGTGATTTGGTGCAAAGAGTTTATACAGTGTAAATGCTTTACTTTAACTTTTACTTTATTTGTTATTTATTATATTATTGACCGAGTGTGTGTGTGTGTGTGTGTGTGTGTGTGTGTGTGTGTGTGTGTGTGTGTGTGTGTGTGTGTGTGTGCGCGCGCGCGCGTCCTGTCCTCCACACTGTGAGAACTTTCACACGGTACTTGTCGGTTATTACGCAAAAACAAATCTCGCGATAGCACTCCAACACACTCTATAGCTAATGCCCGTGTTCTCGCGAGATCTTGGCAACTTTCCCACGCCTGTGTGTGTGTGTGTGTGTGTGTGTGTGTGTGTGTGTGTGTGTGTGTCAACCCCTCCCCCTTCCTCTCCCTCCTTCCTCCTCCACCTTCTCACGCTTCGCGCTGTCGGAGAAAACCGAAGTCTCGCGATAACACGCGCAGGGATTCAACGCTAATCTATGGTGAGAATATCTGAGTTATCGCGAGACTTGAGATACTTTCCCACGCTTGGGCTGTTCCGTCTGAAATGGGGAAAAAAAAAAAAACGGCTGGCGGGAAATCTCGCGATACTTCGACTTTTATTAGAGAGTTGATGCAAGATGGCGCCTGTTGTGACGGGGTAAGAGATGGAGTTAACAACAAAGAGGGGGGCATGGAGGGGTAAAAGTTGGCATTAAACACCCAGGGTTTGATTTGTTCGCAGTATTTCGGGTGTACTCCCGTCTCCGTGTTATTTCTGTACTTTTTCCAGCTTTCGAGCCTTGTTTTCGGGCTGTTCTTTCAAGCTAGCCGTTATGCTAACCAGGCAAGTTTCGCCTGTATGTCTAAAGCGCGCATATTTCTCTCAGTGAAATTAAGTGTCCGGAAGACATGCGTTTTATCACACATATGTACAATTATCTCGATTTGTAATAAACTCTCAAACTTTTCGGTTTCCTCACGGCGCTCGTTCTGAACAGTAAAAAAAAAAAATCTGTTGAACGAGTTCGCCAACTCTGAGCTCGCGAGCTCTCTCACACTTTATCCTTCATTCGTTTACCACAAATATCATGACACACCGGCGTGGCTTTATGTTACCGCGATAAAACCACAATATCAACACGTGAAGCTTGTTTCCTGCTTATTTATTTAGTCATCCAAACTGTCACCCAAGCTGTACGCACAGTGCGCATGCGCAAGATCTCACCACCACGATAATGTTTGTTTTCCAGGAAATTCGGGGAGCTTCCTCAGCCAAAGCGCCTAACCAGGTCCACATACTTATGTCTTCTGAACATTATTTCATTCGAATGTTATACATATTGTGTTTAATTACTTTCCTTTAAATACATTTCCGCAGAGAGGCGATGCGTAACTATTTGAAGGAGCGAGGAGATCAGACGGTGCTCATACTGCATGCAAAAGTTGCACAGAAATCGTACGGCAATGAAAAAAGGTAAGTTTGTGCGTCCTGAGGACGCTCCAGTTCAATTCGGAGGTCCCAGGTGTGTGTCATATAAGTGGAACTGCGTTCTGATTGGCTGCAGCACTGTTAATGGGTGGAGACAGCAATACAGATGTGTATGTTCTCCACCATGAGGATTAATACAAATAGTAATGTACAGAGGTCTAGTGAAGGTCCAGAACCTACTGAAGAGGTCAAATAAGGTGGGTGGTGGTAGAGAGAAAACAGTGTCTTTCTTGTGTGTGTGTTGAGGTTCTTCTGCCCACCGCCGTGTGTGTACCTGATGGGCTGCGGCTGGAAGAAGAAGAAGGAGCTGATGGAGAGAGAGGGCTGCTCCGAGCAGGAGGCACAACCCTGCGCTTTCATCGGCATCGGAAACAGCGAGCAGGAAATGCAGCAGCTCAACCTGGAGGGCAAGGTGGAGCCCCCCCCCCCCTCCCACACACACACACACACACACACACACACACACACACACACACACACACACAAGGCAAGAAACACAATACCGTTACAGAAAATCGTTTTGGTTTCCTTTGGTCCTGATTGGTTTATCTCTCTCTCGCTTTTCTCCTCCTCCTCCTTATCTTTCTCTCACAATTTTCTCTTTTAACATCTTCCGTTCCTCATTTCTTTCTTTCTCATGCCTTTTCCCCTACTCACTTCCTCTCTTTCCTTCCTTCTCTATCTCTCTCCTCTCCTGTTCTCCATCACCCCCCCCCCCCCCCTCTCCTCCTGCAGAACTTCTGCACAGCCAAAACCTTGTACATATCTGATTCTGACAAGAGGAAGCACTTCATGCTGACGGTCAAGATGTTCTACGGGAACAGCGCGGAAATCGGCGTCTTCCTCAGCAAACGCATCAAAGTCATATCCAAACCTTCCAAGAAGAAACAGTCCCTGAAGAACGCAGACCGTGAGTCCTCGCTTATCTCCAACCTTTTTATTTTATTTCAGAAGATTCTCGATTTGATTCTGGAGAAAATGTAACTTTACTGTGGTCTTTCTCTCTCAGTGTGTATAGCGTCAGGCACTAAAGTGGCTCTGTTTAATCGGTTACGCTCTCAGACAGTCAGCACTCGATACCTCCATGTCGAGGGAGGAAACTTCCACGCCAGCTCTCAGCAGTGGGGGGCCTTTTATATTCACCTGTGTGAGTCTCTCTCACACACACACACACACACACACACCCCTGTCTAACACTTACTTAAATCTCGCGCTTCGTTATTGTCCAATCTATTGTTTTCTCTTTTTCTTCTCTCTCTGCAGTAGATGATGATGAGTCGGAGGGGGAGGAGTTTACTGTGAGAGACGGATACATTCACTACGGTCAGACCGTTAAACTGGTGTGTTCTGTCACGGGCATGGCTTTACCTCGTCTGGTGAGAACACACACACACACACACACACACACACACACACACACAACGCGCGCGCGTGTTGTTAATAGTTGTATTCTTTTTTTATGTTTATTGTGGCAAAGGAAAAGCTGTTATTGTTAAATAAATTGCGTGTGTGTGTGTGTGTGTGTGTGTGTGTGTGTGTGTGTGTGTGTGTGTGTGTGTGTGTGTGTAGGTAATCCGCAAGGTTGATAAGCAGACTGCGCTGATGGATGCAGATGATCCTGTATCTCAGCTCCACAAGTGTGCGTTTTACTTGAAGGACACAGAGCGCATGTACCTTTGTCTCTCTCAGGAACGCATCATCCAGTTCCAGGTGAGTTCACAGGCCACGCCTCCTCCACTAACAGGTACACAGGCCACACCTCCTTCACTATCATGTACACAGGCCACGCCTCCTTTATAAACCAGACAGGTACACAGGCCTCCTCCACTATCCCATACAGGTACACAGACCACGCCTCCTTTATAAACCAGACAGGTATACAGACCATTTCTCCCTCACTAACATGTACCCAGGCCACACCCCCTTTATTAACCCATACAGGATCCCAGGCCACACCTCCTTTATTAAACTATACAGGTACACAGGTCATTTTTTCCTCACGAACAGGTTCAGAGGCCATGCCCCCTTTATTAACCCAGACAGATACACAGACCACACCTCCTTTATTAACCCAGACAGATACACAGGCCACACCTCCTTTATTAACCCAGACAGGTGCACAGGCCACACCTCCTTTATTAACCCAGACAGGTGCACAGGCCACACCTCCTTTATTAACCCAGACAGGTGCACAGACCACACCTCCTTTATAACCCAGACAGGTGCACAGACCACACCTCCTTTATTAACCAAGACAGGTGCACAGACCACACCTCCTTTATTAACCAAGACAGGTGCACAGACCACACCTCCTTTATTAACCCAGACAGGTGCACAGGCCACACCTCCTTTATCAACCCAGACAGGTGCACAGACCACACCTCCTTTATTAACCCAGACAGGTACACAGGCCACACCTCTTTATTAACCCAGACAGGTACACAGGCCACACCTCTTTATTAACCCAGACACGTACACAGGCCACACCTCCTTTAATATAATTTGAATGATTCCAGGCGACGCCGTGCCCCAAAGAGACGAACAAAGAGATGATTAACGACGGCGCATCGTGGACAATCATCAGCACGGATAAAGCGGAGTACACGTTCTACGAGGGCATGGGTCCTGTCACACACCCCGTCACACCTGTACCTGTGGTGGAGAGTTTACAGGTAACACACACACATTCATTGTAATAAAAATATTGTCAGATTGAAATCCTCATTAAACATGTGTATGTGTGTGTTGTAGCTAAACGGAGGTGGTGATGTGGCCATGCTGGAGCTGACTGGACAGAACTTTACTCCAAATCTCAGAGTGTGGTTCGGGGACGTGGAGGCAGACACCATGTACAGGTGAGGTGGTTACCTGTGCATTGTTGTGCGCACATACAGAGAGCATTTAAAATGTTTGCATGGTGATATGGTGTGTATGTTTGTGTGTAGATGTGGTGAGACCGTTCTCTGCGTGGTTCCTGACATCTCGGCGTTTCGTGAGGGGTGGCGCTGGGTCCGGCAACCCGTCCAGGTTCCAGTCACTCTGGTGCGCAACGACGGCATCATCTACTCCACGGCGCTCACCTTCACCTACACACCTGAGCCAGGGCCACGCCCACACTGCAGTGCCGCAGGAGCCATCCTGCGCTCAGGCTCCGCCTCCTCGCCGTCGTCTTCCTCATCCTCCTCCATGTCTTCATCATCGTCATCGAGCCTTTTGCTACAGTCGAGGATCGACAGTCAGACCGGATTCCCGACAACGGGTGGTGTTTCTTCATCATCCTCTTCCTCCGCCATGTCTGTGTCCTAACCTGTGTGTGTGTGGGTGTGGGTGTGGGTGGAGCTGGAGGGCAAAATAAATTCTCGGAATTCACCAAAAAAAACCAGGACAACGATGTTGTGGAACGGATGAATTTCTGAGAGGGACCTCCGTCGCTTTTCTCCATTTTTTTCCCTCTTTCATGGAAAATAAGACTAATCATGGCTTTGCCAAACTGTAAAAAAACGCAGGTGAAGTAAAAAACACGTCTGTTTTTCTCCGTCTGAAGGGCTCCGATGCGTCGACATGGAGGAAAAACACAGTAATATAGATTTCATGGACCAAGGAATATTATTATTATTATTATTGTAATTTTTTTATTGATGTATAATTTTATAAGCTTTAGCTAAGGTACATTTTTCACTTTTTTTTCCTCTCGGTTTTATAACATTTTAGTAACCTTTTGTTACCAAATAGTTTTTGTATATTTCTCGTGAGCAATTTGTGCTTGGAAAAAAAAAAAAAAAAAGGAAAAAAAAAAAAAAGGAAGAGCGGTTCAGACGTTTTTTTTAATCGCCTGAGCTCTTCATCATAGCTGCCTTTTAATCCTCTCCGGCGACTGCCTTAAACCCTCCGGACTTGTACCAGCGGTTTTATTTTATCATTACATGTATTTTTGTCCTTGTTTTCTTTTTTTTTTTTACTGAAGTGTAAACGTGTGTGCGTGATTGGGAGAACGTGGCTTTACTTTTTTTTACTTTATTTTATATACACAGAAGCTTTAACTGATTGTCCCACCATTGAGGGATCTTCTCTTAATGGAGAATATAAATTAGCCCAGTTGTTTTTATTTTATTATTTATTTTTGGTCCCTCCATGTTGCTTAAATAATCCACTTCCCCACACACCCCAGTTCGAGTGTGGCGTTTCAGAGGCTTTCACTAGATCCTCACCGTGATGCTTTCATTAGCTTCATGAGTTCCTGATCGTATCAGAGGCCGTATGCAGAATTTGTCCTGATCTGTTGAACACAGAAGTGTAAAGAAAGTTTAGATCCAGTAGTAACAAAAATACCAAAACAAAGCAGTGCCCCCCCCCCCCCTTTTTTTTTTATTTTGCACAGGTTACTGTTAACGATAGACTCGCATGCTAGTCGTCACTCCGGCGTGTAGAACTTCAAACTGCGACACTGGATCAGGTTCCAGAATTTCAAGTCTAGAATTGGATGACGCAAATCAGGTCCAGGACACACTGCAAGACTAAACTCTGGCTTGTAGAATTGTCTGAAGGATCAGGTTCAAACCCATTAGGCTAAAACCAAAGCGAAACAGATGTGTGGATTGTTTAACCAGATTCAGTTCGGCAATGCAAATCCAGTCGCATTTAGAAAAGTGGAAAAGGAGGGGGGGGGGGGTCTAGATGCTAGAAAATGCAAATCAGGTTCAGTCCAGATGGAGTCAAAAATCTGTCAGTTTGTAGCTGTAGAACAGATTTGCAGAACAGGAAAAAAAAAAGCTTCCGTTTCAGGATGGAACAATTCAAACCTGGTGGACCCCCAAGTCTCAAAATTTATATTATATAATATTAATTTATTCTTCATTTAAACCTTAGAAACAGAAATTAGATTAAAGTCAGAATCCAGCGACTCGAAACCGCCCGAGTCCAGAATCCGGCGACTCCAAAACCGCCCGAGTCCAGAATCCGGCGACTCCAAAACCGCCCGAGTCCAGAATCCGGCGACTCCAAAACCGCCCGAGTCCAGAATCCGGCGACTCCAAAACCGCCCGAGTCCAGAATCCGGCGACTCGAAACCGCCCGAGTCCAGAATCCGGCGACTCGAAACCGCCCGAGTCCAGAATCCGGCGACTCGAAACCGCCCGAGTCCAGAATCCGGCGACTCCAAAACCGCCCGAGTCCAGAATCCGGCGACTCCAAAACCGCCCGAGTCCAGAATCCGGCGGCTCGAAACCGCCCGAGTCCAGAATCCGGCGGCTCGAAACCGCCCGAGTCCAGAATCCGGCGACCCCGAAACCGCCCGAGTCCAGAATCCGGCGACCCCGAAACCGCCCGAGTCCAGAATCCGGCGACCCCGAAACCGCCCGAGTCCAGAATCCGGCGACCCCGAAACCGCCCGAGTCCAGAATCCGGCGTCTCCGAAACCGCCCGAGTCCAGAATCCGGCGTCTCCGAAACCGCCCGAGTCCAGAATCCGGCGTCTCCGAAACCGCCCGAGTCCAGAATCCGGCGACTCGAAACCGCCCGAGTCCAGAATCCGGCGACCCCGAAACCGCCCGAGTCCAGAATCCGGCGACCCCGAAACCGCCCGAGTCCAGAATCCGGCGACCCCGAAACCGCCCGAGTCCAGAATCCGGCGACCCCGAAACCGCCCGAGTCCAGAATCCGGCGTCTCCGAAACCGCCCGAGTCCAGAATCCGGCGACTCCGAAACCGCCCGAGTCCAGAATCCGGCGACTCCGAAACCGCCCGAGTCCAGAATCCGGCGACTCCGAAACCGCCCGAGTCCAGAATCCGGCGACTCCGAAACCGTTTAAGACTGAAAACTTGGAAAAAGCCTGAATTCATAACCAGGAATAACAAAAATCCGCTGACTGAATCTGGAACAGGAACGAAACCTCAGAATTTGGGAATTTAGAGAAAATGCTGTAGTCTGTGTGTCACATTTACAGTTCAGGTTGATCCTGAAGTTTACTGTGGGTTTGGAGGATCACAGGAACAGAAAGAAACGAAGCGTTGTGTCTTTTACAGCTGTGAATGTTGGAGGAAAAGATCAGACATGATCCAGCCTTGAAGTAGAGTTCATGCGAAACTCTGCAGTGACGAACAGGGGTGTGTGTGTGTGTGTGTGTGTGTGTGTGTGTGAAGGTAGCACTTTGTGGGATCTCCATCACCTCTGAACTGAACACTGCGTCTAAAACCTGTGCACTTTGGTGATCTTCCTGTTACTGTTCTCTTTCCCGGTCATGAGGCAGCTGAATTGAAGCCCTTTGTGCCTACAAGAAATTTAAACTCGTGTCCAAGCAGAAGGTCAACTTTTCAAGGTCACAACCCTTTCAGTGTTATTTCTCTCCAGTTGCTTTGGAGCAGGCTTGTGGGGAATCGGCCTGCTTCTTGATTCTCCTTCAGAATTTGGGTGGTTGAAATGAGCATTTACATGATCAGTTTTTTTTTTTTTTTATGAAATGAAAGAACTTTAGACGCAGCTTGGACAAAAGTTCATAGCAGAACTTCTCTGCTGGACATTCATCACTTTTTTTTTTTTTATTCTTTTTTTTTTAAGCTAGGATGTGTTCCAAACCACAGTGATTAGTCTTCCATAGATACACTATATGACGAAAGTATGTGGACACCTGATTTGTGCTTTTTTTTTTTAAACATTGTTTCACATTGAGTCCTGATGTGCTGTTATAATAATCTCCACTCTTCTGGGAAGATGTTCCAGGAGATTTTGTGGAACTTTGTGCACATTCAGCCACGATGGCCTTAGTAAAGTCAGGTACTGCTGTAGATGATGTGAGGAGGTTCCTGGGGTGCTGTTCCAATTCATCCCAAAGGTGTTGAGCTCTCGAGCAGGCCACTCAAGATCTTCCAGTCCAGCTCATATCTTCATGGTGCTGGCTTTGTGCACAGAAGCGTTGTCATGCTGGGTGTCCTGGTTCCATGTTGAGGGTGAATTTCATGCCACTGCTTCCAAAGACGTCTGAAACAATTGTGTGGCTCCAACTTTTGGGGAAGAACCTTACGCAGCTGGACCAGTCAGGTGTCCCAATACTTATGGTCTATATTGTAAAACATCAATGTTTTTTCTGCTTATTTAAACATCATCAGGCTTTAGGTTCAAAAGGTTCCCAGCTCCCTGTGAAGTTCAGGTTTATAGAGGACTTGAAGTCTGAGTAGACGGTGGACCATGTCAGTGCAGAAGTGGAGATTTTCCAGTTATGTTTTTTTTTTTTTTTTTTTTTTGGGGGGGATGATGATTTATTTTTTGCTCGTGCCACTGTAGTTGCCTTAACGATCAAAACGCCTTTAAACGTCTTTCGCCAAAATCTTGCCACTTTGATCGCAGCTCACGCGTCTCAGATCTTCCTTAACCCTTAGTGTGTTAGAAGCCAAGATGTTCTGAGTGCTCATGTTCTGAAGGGTTGGTGCCTCTGAATCCTCACTGTAATCACAGCTCGTCATCAGCATCGAACCCAGGGTCAGGGGCGGGTCATCACCCTTTCACCTCCCTTTCACCTCCCTTTCACCTCCCTTCATCCGCTCGAGCGAAGTTCACGACCTCAGTGGAGCAATAAAAACCTTAACATGATGATCGCATCTGTGTTTCATTTCTCCAACTAGTAACAAATCAAACATCTTAGCTTTTCTTTATTCCTGCTAATGTTCTGGATTTCAGTTGAGTACATTCAGACCTGATCTTCTAATTATAACCTACAATTCTCTAGCAGTCCACAGGTTCCTAACCCTGGTTCTGGAGAACCTCCCTGACCGTCACACTACTAAAGTGTTCTCCAGGACAAGTGTTATGAACCTGTGACATAAAACATGCTCTTGTAGAACATTTTAAACTTCTAATGCTGCTTTGAAGTCATATGGTGGAAAATCATTCAGGTTCCTATTGAAGGAATAGAAACTCCAAGTCCTTAAGAACAGAAGCCCTGAAGACTTCCACCCGACTGCTGATCCGGACTGGTGTACCGTGCATCCGGAAAGTATTCACTTTTTCACGTTATGTTACGGTTTAATTCCAAATTCTATTACATTTATTATGTTCCTTAAAATTCTACCATCAAAACCCCATAATGACGACGTGAAAGACGTTTAATTGGAAATCTTCGCAAATTTATTACAAAAAAATATATTAAAAAAATCACATGTACACGAGTTTTCACAGCCTTCACCATGACAGGTGCCTCCTGTTTCCACTGATCATCCTTAAGATGTTTCTACAACTTGATTGGAGTCCACCTGTGGTACATTCAGTTGATTGGAGATGATTTGAAAAGACACACACCTGTGTGTAGAAGGTCCCACTGTTTCAGTGCAGGTCAGAGCACAAACCAAGCCATGAAGTCCAGGGGAACTGTCTGTAGAGCTCTGAGACAGGATTGTATCGAGGGAGGCACAGATCTGGGAAAGGAGACAGAAACATTTCTGCAGCATTGAAGATCACAGTGAGCACAGTGACCTCCATCATCCGTAAATGGAAGAAGTTTAGAACAACCAGGACTCTTCCTGGAGCAATCCGGGGAGAAGGACCTTAGTGAGTGAGGTGACCAAGAACCCGACGGTCACTCTGAAAGAGCTCCAGCATTTCTTTGTGGAGAGTGGAGAACTTTCCAGAAGAACAACCATCTCTGCAGCAGTCCACCAAACAAGGGCCCTACTGTCATCCACTTGTGCACTCCGAGATCTCGCTCTGTGCCCGAACATGAAAGAGGTTTTGAAATGCCACACTGATGATGGACACCTGTCACTTGTGCATGCTCATAGGGTCAAAGGTTAACAGCAGCTCTCTGTGTACACACACACACACACACACACACACACACACACACACACACACCTGTTGTGTTTTCAGGCCAGACGAAGTTGTTGAGGTGAAACCTGAGACCCGAGTTGTGAATCTTCGGCTCAGTAAATATGATAGGGTTCTAAATTTAATCCTGAGCCTATCCTGTGTGTGTGTGTGTGTGTGTGTGTGTGTGTGTGTGTGTGTGTGTGTGTGTGTGTGTGTGTGTGTGTGTGTGCGCGCGCGCCAGTACCAGCAATTCCTTGTATTTCTGTAGCTTTGGGGACCGGGGTTGTTTATAAGGACAGTGTTTCTTTGTAAAACTATTTAGTCAAGTTTGGACGTTCCAGTCATGTGACTCCTCAAGAGTGAATCCTGGTGAATTCCTGGTTCTATGGTCTGTTGATAAATTTTTTAACCCCTTTAAAAAACCGTTCTGGGAACTCTTTTAGGAACCTAAGAACCCTTGATTATAAAACAAACCCTTGGAAAATATTTTTGGTGCTTCTGAATAATAAAGAACTTAATCCAGAGAAACATCTCTGACTGTTCCTCCAGAAATACAGCAGGAGAACCCTTTCGAGTGTGCACTCCTGCACCAATATAGTTTTTCCAAGGGTTTATTTGGTAATTAAGGGTTCTTAGGTTTTAAAAGGCTTCTCCATGGAACTCTTTTAGAAATGTCCCAACAGACCATTAACATACAGGGTTCTGTTTGTGTTTAGGTGTTCAGTATATTAATACAAGTGTGTGTGTGTGTGTGTGTGTGTGTTTGGTTCGGTTCTTAACTTAATTTTTAACTTTCATTGTTCATCATAGCAATGTGAAATAAAATTAATTTTTAATTAAAAAAAAAGCGGAACTTGATATTTCCTCTCCTTAAACAGAATTCCTGAGCGGAATAAACTCGTGGAATTGATTTAATTGATTCCCAACGCAGAGGCAGTGCGCGTTCCCGGTGATCAGAGCGCGTGTCCAGAAACCATCCACTGTGATCAGTGGCCAGAGCGCGCGTACTCCTTGTCCTGAGCGCGTTCCCGGTGTCCAGAGCGCGTTCCCTGAAACCGGAGCGCGTTCCCGGTGTCCAGAGCGCGTCCGGGTTTGCGTTGAGGAGCTGAAGGAGACGCGTGCGGCGGAGTGTGTGTGTGTGTGTGTGTGTGTGTGTGTGTGTGGGATTTACGGACGGATTTACAGCAAAAAAACAAACAAACCACACTTTCACCGGGCGCGCGAGGAATAACGGAGCTCCTTTTCTAATGGATTATTTCTGATCTTCTCTCCTTTTCTCCTTTTTCTCTTGGCTACAGTAGTGTATTTTGGGGGAAAAAGTAATGTACGCCTGTCACGTGACGTGATTTACGCACGCGGCTTTCTATATTAGTATACACCGTGTGTGTGTGTGTGTGTGTGTGTGTGTGTGTGTATGTGTGTGTGTCCGAGTCCGAGTCCGAGTCCGAGTCTAATGAGACGTTGACAATTTTTTCCCCCTTGTTTATGTACTTTTTTTATCCAGGAGAACTTCCTGTCTTCAATTATAAGCTGATTAATAAATGGCTCAATAAGAATCAAGCGCGTCTCGTGCACTCGGCAGGAACCCTGTAACATGTAACTGTGAAGTGAAGTCGCAAGCGAGCAACAAACAAATAAGCAAGCTAACAAACATCTACTCTGGAAATCAGAACATCTCCAGAGGCTACATCAGTGTTTTGGACCCAGAGCTGATTGGTGGATCTGTGGATGAAGAATTAATGATGATGATGCTCAGACTCCCAGTCCTGCTGATCAGCTTTGGCATTAGCTTGAGCTTCAGCACTGCTGAACCTGCACCAAAGGAGACCATAACAGGTGAGCGTTTAATCCTACTGTAGTTCAGGATGATGATTGGGTGTGTCTTCTTTCTCACAGGTTTGGAAGAGAGGGATTATGGAGAATGATTAGAGAACAAATGATGTGCATGATGTTGTTGTTGCTGTTGCTTTATTAACTCTCGTGTGTAACCTCTCACCCCAGATGTGTGTCAGCAGGTGAGACCTCCATGTGTGACCGAGGCAGATCTGTACAGCCTGGAGGCTCTGAGGCACATTCACCAGGAGATGGATGATGATCAGGATGGAGGGATCGAGGTGGAGGAGAGCGTTGAGGTAAATGCTAGAGAATGAGCGATAAATAAAAGTGATAGTGGCCATGTTGGCTTAGCTGACAATGGAGACTCCTTGCTTTAGTATGAAGTACAGTGCATGCAGGAAGTCTCCACAGCGATAACACAGATGGAAGCCACTCCTCAATAAAGGTTCATGACGGCCCGCCTGGTGTTCACCAAAAGGCACCTGAAGGACTTTCAGACTATGAGAAAGAAATATTGAATTATTTGGCATGAATGCTAAGCGTCATGTCTGGAGGACACCAGGCACTGCTCATCACCGGCCAATACCATCCCTACAGTGAAGCATGGTGGTGGCAGCATCATGCTGTGGGGACTGGTCAGGATTGAGGAAAAGATGAATGCAGCAATGTACAGAGACGTCCTTGATGAAAACCTGCTCTTTTGCTCTCCGGACCCCAGACTGGGGCGAAGGTTCATCTTTCAACGGGACAACAACACCAAACACACAGCCAAGATAATGAAGGTGTGGCTACAGGACGACTCTGTGAATGTCCTCGAGTGGCCCATCCAGAGTCCAGACCTGAACCTGATGGAACATCTCTGGAGAGATCTGTAAAAGGCTGTGCACTGACGCTCCTCATCCAACCTGAATGGAGCTTGAGAGGTTTTGCAAAGGAGAAAGAGAAACTTCCCAAAAATAGGTGTCAAGTTGTAGCATCAAACTCAAAAAAGATTTGAGGCTGCAACTGGTGGCAAAGGAGCTTCAACAAAGTGTTGAGCGAAGGCTGTTACGTACAAGTGAAGGCTTTTATTTTTAATTTAATTTAAAAAAATTATAAATTTGCAAAGATTTTAAATAAACTTCTTTCACAATGTTATTATGGGTTTTAGTTTGTAGAATTTTTAGGGAAATAATGAATTTAATCCATTTTGGAATAAAACTGTAACATAAAAACAATGGTAAAAAAGTGAAGCTCTGTGAAAACTTTCTGGATGCACTGTAAAAAGAATAAACCTGCATGTTATAGAGAAGCTTTAGAGAGAACAACACCTTTAACCAATCACAGACCAGAGCAATCAGCACAAACTCCCAACTATTAGTTCATCATTTCTTTATAATATCAAGAACCTGTCTGGAGCTTCACACTTGGAGAAAATGTTCTGTTCCTGTCAGGGGGTCCTAAGGGGTCCCTCAAGGGATTCTAATTGGCCCTCTAAGGTTCTGCATGTTTATAGGTTCTGTTTGAAAAATTACTGGAAGGTAGTAATTTAAGGGCTCTTCACTGGTTTCTCAAGAGTTCCTCAGGTCCTGCAGCTTTATGGTTCTGTTTACCCGTACTGGGAGGTAGTGAATTAGGGAGCTGGTTAAGGGTATAGGAGTGTGGTGTGTGTGTGTGTGTGTGTGTGTGTGTGTGTGTGTGTGTGTTTGTGTTTGTGTGCGGATCAAGTGTCCAGGGCAGATGAAGGACATGCCTAAGATGGAATATCCAGTTACAGCACAGAACACATTCCAAGATTGCACACATGCACACATTGCACACACACACACACACACACACACACACACACACACACACACACACACACACACACACACACACACACACACAGCATACAGTTCTCCAGAGTTGTATATTTATTTAGAAATATTTGAAAAATCAAAAAATGAGATCTTCATAAGACCAATACAATTTTTTTAAATGAATTGTTGGTCTTCTGGAAAGTCTGTTATTTACTGTATCTGTACTCAATACTTGGTCGCGGCTCCTTTTGCTTTAATTACTGCCTCAAATGGGCGTGGCATGGTGGAGATCAGACTGTGGCACTGCTGAGGTGGTATGGAAGCCCAGGTTTCTTTAAAAGTGGCCTAATTTATTAAGGTGTGTGTGTGTGTGTGTGTGTGTGTGTGTGTGTGTTTGTGATCTGCCTTTAGTTTATTATTGAGGACATGCAGCAGCAGCAGACGAATAAACACAGTAAATTGCACAGAGAGGACCAGCACATCACCATGGAGGAGCTCTGGAGGGGCTGGAAGTCTTCAGAAGGTGTGTGTGTGTCGCGTGTGTGCGCACGTGTGTGCACGTGCGCACACGTGCAGTGAAAATGCTGTTTTTTTGCTCTTGCAGTCCATAACTGGACGCAGGAGGATGTTCTGCGCTGGCTGAGGGAGTTCGTGGAGTTGCCGCAATATGAGAAGAATTTTAAAGAATTCCACGTGAATGGAAACACGCTGCCCAGGTGAGAGAAACCAGTCAGAGTCCAGGCTCCTCAAAGGTTCTTTGGGTAGCTTCAGTACAACACTGAATCAATGAGTATGAAGTCTGGTTGCAGAGATTGTGATTTTTCTCTAGGATTGCGTCCAATGAGCCATCTTTCATGAGCACCTACCTGAAGATTCAGGACCAGCAGCACAAACACAAGCTGAAGCTCAAGGCATTGGATGTTGTGCTGTTTGGACCTCCTACACGTGAGTATTTTTTTTTTTACATAAGTGTTATTGTAATTCAAGATCGAATCTTGTGGCTCTAATTTCTAGCAGCCACATGTTCAGACTTCATATATAGTAACAGGGTAATGGTGTTTATTCACATCATGTCATGGGATGAGAGCAAACACATAAGCAGCTGTAGATGTAGACACCAACATCAACCTCAACCTCACTGAAACACAAACCTCATAAAAACACCAGAATCAACCTCAAGGAAACACCAGGATGTACCAAATGATCACATTTTCACACTTGGATTAGATTTAGAGGGATCTAAACCCAAATAACTCATCTCTGAAACCCACTATCTCAACTCCTTAGTGATGGGTAGATGTTTGGGGTTGTGTTGAATGAAGCGATGAGAGCTTATCATAACACATGACCTAAGGTGTGCGTATCATCACGACTTTGTCCATCATGCAATTTCTTTCAGCTGTCAGTATTTTTGTTTGATAGCTACCAGTATTTTATTTTGAAGGTTGAATCCAGAATTTATTTAAACCCACATTAAAGCATTAAAGCACAAGAGCTAAAAACCAAAGAGCAATGTGATTATGATGAACCAATTATCTGAATGTGTTTCATGCTGTATCCCTCCATGTTTTGTCTCCAGGGCCACCACACAACTGGATGAAGGACGTCCTGCTCATCGTGTCGGTATTAATGGGGCTGGGTGGCTGCTGGTTTGCCCAGGTTCAGAACAAAGCATCAAAAGAGCACATTTCCAAAATGATAAAGGATCTGGAGAGCCTTCAAAGAGCTGAGAAGAGTCTCCGAGACCTGCAGGAGCAGTCAGTCATTATTGTTTACTCTGGTGTTCCACCATCACTTCAGAGATAAAGGTAATGTGGTCACATAAATGGAATTTTTGTTTGCCCAGGCTGGAGCGAGCCCAGGAGGAGAAGCGTACAGTAGCAGTGGAGAAGCAGTTTTTAGAGGAGAAGATGAGAGATGAGATCCAAGGAGCTCAAGAGGAGGCCAACCGGCTGTATAAGCTCCGTAAGGGGGCTGTCGGTGAACTAAGCCGCCTGAGATATGCTGAGGAGGAACTTGAACAGGTGAGTGTTTACCTCAGCATACTTTACATGGAAGGCAAACAGTTTCATTCCCAGCTATAAAAGGCCACATGGGGCCCCTGAGGCTCTCAGAGAGGATCATCCAGGGGTAGAAAAATAATAGTAGGAGACGGTACCAAAAGGTTTGGAGACTCGCTCAGTTTACAAGAAAGAACTTAATTTATCTGCGTCTCCATACGATCACCTTCAGAACAGTCTTCTGGAACATGTCCTGGAAAACTTCTTCTGCGTGCAAGTGCAAGATCTCTGCAACAGTGTTAATGTGGCAAGCCGGATCGTTGTCTTCGGGAAGAGGGCGTAGTCCGCACTAGCCAAATCTGGCGAGTACGGTGGGTGCGGAAGTGAGATCGTGTGGATTGTTCTCCGAGTTGCGAGTCCATCATACACGAGATGCTGAACGGTTTGGACATATCGGGGGTTGAGCTCGTCAAAGGTCTTCCTGATCTCTTGTCGTCTTCCAGTGATGTTTTTACGCTCTTGAAGCATGCGTGCCACTCAAAACACCTTTAACGACTTGTTGTAGCAGTGCCATATGTCACATGTATGTCATGTCAAACGTCTCCGTGGCAGATTTGCCCACTTTCACACAGAATTTCACGTTTGCTCTTTGCTCTTACTTGCCATCTTTGATGAAATCGCAGTAACGCAGACGTGGTAACGCACGTTGTCAGAATAGCACCAGTTACACCAATAATCTTGAAACTTTTTGATACCACCTCGTATAAGGCCCAATGAGCTAGTAGATGTCAAGCTTTTTTGTAGAGACCTTTTTGTGCAGTGTAAGTTGGGGAAGGGTGGAGTAGGATGTGTTTCCTGAGCCAGTGTATGTACATTTTGCTCTCAGATTCGTGGAGCGCTGAAGAAGGCGGAGCAGGACATGCAGGCTAGCTGGTCAGTGCAGGACTCTCTGCAGCTGTGGCTGCAACTCACCCAC
Source organism: Silurus aristotelis (assembly GCF_946808225.1). Lineage (NCBI taxonomy): Eukaryota > Metazoa > Chordata > Actinopteri > Siluriformes > Siluridae > Silurus > Silurus aristotelis. The sequence goes on along the minus strand of NC_139600.1, from coordinate 16,715,761 downwards.
GAGGTGGAGATGCAGTACTACAACATCAAAAAGCAGAATGCCGAGCAGCAGCTGGCCATCGCAAAGGAAGAGGTACCATCACTATCTTCAGGCTACTTTTTAATCTAGGTTTTTTTGTACCTTATACTCAGTGAGTACATGCATTTGTTGTTGTTGTTTCTGTGTTTGTTGGTCTCTCAAGGCAGAGAAAATTAAGAAGAAAAGAAGTTCTGTTTTTGGTACCCTCCATGTGGCACACAGTTCCTCTTTAGATGAAGTGGACCACAAGATCTTACAGGCCAAGTAGGAATATAAGAGAGGGGGCTTTTTTGTCTGGGTTTTTATGGCAGGAATGTTTTTGGCAAATTGATTATACTGAAGTTTTATGGGAAAAAATGGTTACTGAAGGGAATACAAAGAGAATTATTGAGCAACATAAATCTTGAAGGGTAATAATTACTAAGGAGCCTGATGTTGGTGTTTTTGATAACAGAAATGCCCTCACAGAGGTGACGGCATGTTTGCAAGAACGGCTGCACAGGTGGCAGCAGATCGAGTTGTTGTGTGGATTTGCCATAATGAACAATGCTGGACTACACAGCCTCATGGCTACCTTGTACCCTGATACCAACTGGATGGTTTGGCCAAGATCCACTTTGTCTAACTACCAAATGCCTGCAGGCATTGATGACATGGAGGATGGAATGCCTTCCATGATGCCACCAAAAATTCCTGGTGAGTTTTGTCAACATTATAAGGTTGTGACTTACTGGGCTTTTGAGCATGGACCTCTTTAAACTGCTCAAAGGGATACATGAGAGAAAAGTCAAATGTAATAACTTTTTTTGTGATGGGAAAAGGCATAAACGTAAATCAAGAAAAATTCTCACTTTACCTACCAATGAAACATTTGTTTTGTCTACATTCACAGTGACGCCCCTCAAGCTTTCCCCTCGAGCCCTGGTCCGTTCTCGTCGAACCGGTCATATTGTCCAGGCACCTGTGATTCTATCACCTGATCCTGATATTCTAATCCCGATTCAGCCTCCAGTCCCTTGGTTTGACGAAGAGGAAGAGGAAGCAATCCTTTTCCCTGTGATTGTAAAACCGTAAGTCTTTATTGTGCAGATGATTTTAGTAGATTTAAGTTGGTCGTTTTCTGATTTAGTAGCATCTGTAGTTTTAGATTCAGCTACTATTATATTACAGGGAATTTATTTTGCATGGTCTGCATTTTTATGGTGTGTTTTTCTACTATTCGTAAATGGAAAATAGACGAAGGCATATTTAACGCATTTCAAAAGTACTTCAATACTTGTATTACAGAGAGGGTCTGGAAACAGCCTCTGATATTGATCCCATTGGACCCACTGTTGGAATAATGTACACCAGCCCTGGATTGGATACTTCAACTCGAAAAATATATCGTGACAACTTAGACCTCTTCTCCGATTGTGTCACTAGTAAGATTCCAGTTGATGGACAAGAGAACAAACCCTTGCGCAGGATATCACGAGAGGAACTTGGGTATCCTGTAAGGGTCGATTCTAGAAAAGTTTCACGTGAAGAACTTCAAGTCGAAACCCAAGCCAGAAAGATCTCCAAAGAGGAACCTGAGGTGTATACAGATGCTTTGGTGGGTCCTGCTTGTGCAAAGGAACCTGAGGTTTCTGCTGATTTCAAAAAGATTCCAATGAGTCTGCCAATCAATCCTAGTTATTCTACGATTAGGCTGTCCACCAAGGAGAAACTAGATTCACCCACAGAACCGTACCTTGGAATCAGATACATGGATGATGCTGAAGTAAATGTAGGGGGTCTGCGACGAAAGATGTTTAAAGAAAAGAAGAATCTTTCAGGAGAGAGCTTATCAAAAATTATATTTAAAGAAGAACCTGTGACAGATAGCCAAAGTGGTGATGCAGCTCAAGAATTTAATGTAAGATTAATGCTAAAAGAGGAAACTCAGAAGAGAAATACCGTGTTTAAGGACAAACCCTTGGACTCTGCTTCCACAAGCTTGTTAAAAGATGAGCTTGATGACTTTGTCTCGACAGATGGGCAAAATGTAAACGTAAGAAATACTAAAGACCGATTTTACAGAAATGTCTTCAAAGAGGAACGAGGTCTGTCTATGGACAAGGGAAAGCTGTTTAGAGGTGCGTCCATAGACAGCACTTTTAGAAAAAAAGCCCACAATGATTTGGATGCTTCCGTGGAAAACTGGCGCGGAATGTCTTTAAGAGCGAGAAGGGACAATTCTGTACCCATGAAGCTCTCAAGAGAGGAGCGTGAACTTGTCACAGAGAAACAAAGACTGTTCCGGGACATTGGGCAAGATGAGACATTGGAGACCCCTCCAGATAAAATCCTGAGAGATGTCTCAGATGTACCTGTGGAGACTGTCAGGCCAAAGATATCCAAAGATGAGTTTGTCATTCCAGATCAAGGTCTCTTAAGCCAACCAGACCTTACAATCAACTCTCTAATGCTCTGGAATCCACCCTCAGACCCCCTAAGTCATCTAGTGTATGATGGGATCTTGGAGAAATCTTATCAGAATCCTTCAAATGTTACCAGTTCAGCAGATCTCAGACATCCTGCCTCAATTTCCACCTCCTCCCAAAGCCTAGTGAGCAGCGATGGTGCTAGCAGCGTTTCTACTCAATCTGGAAATCTCTCACCAGAAGAATCCCGTAAAGGAAACAAAGGCAAGAAATCTCTGAAGCTTAAAAATCTGTTCAAGAAGAAGAAAGATAAGGAGAAAGATAAAGACTCAAAACGAGAACATCCACAAGGGGGTTTACAGAAGCTGTAAGTTTGAGTCGTTACAAGAACTGGAAGTCCTAAGAACTAAAAAATGTTCACAGGATCAGTGTTGCTTTAAACGCATTAGTAACTGTTTCTTGAAGTGGGTGATACTGAAACACTAAATGTAGGTGTCTTTATGGAAGGTTTTGCGAGATGGTTTTAATGAGCAGGAACATTTATATTAATGTAGAGATGTTTAATGATGTAATTTAGTTATTTTTTTCTGATAGAGGCTTCAGTGCTTGGAAAATACAATGTGTGCAGAAATGTTTGTAGACACCTGACCTTAAGATTGGTATGTGTTTTCTGAACATCTTATTCCATGTTTAGTCCTCATTTCCTGTTCCACTAGATTTTGTGGAGATTTGAGATTTTATTCATCCATAAGGGTTTTAAAAAAATCAGGTCCTGACTTTCATCCTAAAGAAGTTTAACAGTGTTTATAGCTCTAAAGCCACTCAAGATCAAGAACCCAAGTAAAGCAGATGTTCATGGAGCTGGCTTTGTGCATGGGGGCTTTGTCATGCTGGAACAGGTTTGGGGTTCAAGTTAAAATGATGGGAAAATTTCATGCTACATCTAAAAGTGTTCAACACAACTAGCTGGATGAGTCAGGTGTCACAATACTGGGCAAATAGAGTTCATAGGTATAGTAGGTTTTTCGTTTTTTCGTTTTTTGGAGATTTAAAAAAGATCAATCCCAAAAGTTGCCACCTGCCTTTTGATCTTCGGTAGCATTTATTTAATTTCTCAATGTATATGACTGAAACTTACTGTGTGCAGATAAATGGGTATTATGAGGGAGTGGGTTCATATTACTGTAAGTAAAATTGAA
>NC_139600.1:16684636-16707136 GCF_946808225.1 Silurus aristotelis | reverse complement strand
ACCATCTGACTGGTAAGACATCAAGAAATCTTCAACTATAAGAACACGCATACTACAGATCAAATAGTTACAAGTTCACACACAGCCCAGTTTATAGAAACTGTATCTATTCCTCGGGTAGTAAAACCAAGAATTACATACACAAGATCCAGAAATAATCTTATTGCAGTTAAAACTGAAAAATGCCAGATAAACAAACACAACAAAGTTCTAAAGTTCGGTCTTTTAAACATTAGATCACTTGCACCCAAAGCACTGATTGTAAATGAGATGATCACAGAGAATAATCTCTCAGCACTCTGTCTCACTGAGACCTGGATTAAACCAGGTGATTATATGGGTCTAAACGAGTCGACACCATCAGGATATGTTTATAAGCATGAGCCCCGTCAGACTGGTCGTGGGGGGGGGGTGTAGGAACCATTTATAGTGCTTCTCTTAATGTTAATCAGAGATTAGGATTCAGCTTTAAATCATTTGAAGTGCTCGTTCTTAAAATTGCACTTTCAGAGATGCATAGAAAACTCGCTCTGGTCACCGTGTACAGACCCCCAGGACCCTACGCTGATTTTCTTCATGAGTTTGCTTGTTTTCTCTCAGACCTCCTGATCAGCTTTGATAAAGTGCTGCTTGTAGGAGATTTTAATATTCATGTAGATGATGCAAACGATGCCCTAGGATTATCATTTGTCGATTTACTAAACTCTTTTGGAGTTAAACAAAACGTCACCAGACCAACCCACCGTTTTAACCACACACTAGACTTAATAATATCCTACGGAGCAGACGTCACTGATATAGATATTTTACCCCAGAGTGATGACATCACAGACCATTATCTCCTACTGTACACACTACCGGTAGAGCAGATTAACCGTGTTTCACCACGGTATCGACTTGGTAGGACTATTATTCCAACCACTAAGGACAGATTCATAAATAACCTGCCTGATTTATCTCAGTTTCATATTAAACCCATAACTGCTGATCATCTTGATGAGATGGCAAACAACATAGACCTTATCCTCACTAGCACTTTAGACACTGTTGCCCCCATCCGGTTAAAAAAAGGTTCGAGAACAAGCACCTGCACCTTGGTATAATAGTCATACGCATGCCCTAAAGAGAACAACACGTAATCTGGAGAGAAAATGGAGGAAAACTAAATTGGAGGTATTTAGAATTGCGTATAAAGACAGTATGCTTAGCTACAGACAGGCGCTAAAAGCTGCTAGAGCTAAACACCTGAGCAAACTCATAGAAAATAACAAAAACAACCCCAGGTTCCTTTTCAGTACAGTCGCTAAATTAACAACAAATCAGGGATCTGAAAAATGTGTTCCATCACAGTTTAGTAGTGACGACTTTATGAATTTCTTCACTGAAAAAATAGATAACATTAGAAAAACAATTGTGGCAGTTCAACCTCTGACAGCATCTCCCGACACAATCGTACTTACAACCCCACAACTACACTGTTTTACATGTATAGGACAGGAAGAGCTGTATGATGCTATTATGAAAGCTAAATCAACAACATGTCAGTTAGATCCAATTCCCACTAAACTACTGAAGGAAGTGTTATATACAGCTGGTGAGCCTCTTTTAAATATTATTAACTCCTCACTATCATTAGGTCATGTCCCTAAATCCCTCAAGTTAGCAGTTATTAAGCCCCTCATTAAAAAACCTAATCTGGATCCAAACACGCTATCGAATTACAGACCAATTTCAAATCTCCCATTTATGTCTAAGATTTTAGAAAAGATTGTCGCTGCCCAGCTATGTAACCACTTGCAGGAGAACAATATCTTTGAAGAGTTTCAGTCAGGTTTTAGGCCCCATCATAGCACAGAAACTGCTCTAGTTAAAATCACTAACGACCTGTTTTTAGCTTCAGACCAAGGCTACATCTCCCTATTAGTTTTACTAGATCTTAGTGCTGCGTTCGACACTATAGATCATGATCTTCTCCTCGATCGCTTACAGAATTACATCGGTATTCAGGGACAGGCATTAAGCTGGTTTAAATCCTACCTGTCCGATCGTTACCATTTCGTAGATTTAAATGGAGAGCTATCCAGGATAATGCTAGTAAATTATGGCGTGCCACAAGGGTCAGTTCTGGGACCCCTGCTTTTTACAATATACATGCTTCCATTAGGAAATATTATTAGAAGGCATGGAATTAGCTTCCATTGTTATGCTGATGATACCCAGCTATATATTTCATCCAAACCAGGCGATACAGCTCAATTAGCTCGCATAACTGAGTGTGTTGAAGAAATAAGAGATTGGATGACCCATAACTTTCTGCTATTAAATTCTGATAAAACGGAGATTTTGCTCATCGGCCCAAAAAATAGTACACAGAAGCTCCAGCATCTCAGCCTGCATTTAGACGGTTGTTCTGTAACTACTAGTTCAACGGTAAAAGACCTGGGAGTTATTTTAGACAGCAACTTATCTTTTAAAAATCACATCAATCAAGTTACAAAAACAGCCTTCTTTCACCTTAGAAATATTTCTAAGCTAAGAAATATGTTATCTATATCTGATGCAGAGAAGCTCGTCCATGCGTTTATGACCTCTAGAATAGACTACTGCAATGCATTACTAGGTGGATGTCCTGCATCATTAATAAACAAGCTTCAGTTAGTTCAGAATGCAGCAGCAAGAGTTCTTACTAGGTCAAGAAAATACGATCATATAACCCCAATCTTATCGTCCCTACATTGGCTTCCTATTAAGTTTCGAATAGACTACAAACTACTGCTACTCACTTATAAAGCACTAAATGGTTTGGCTCCCATGTATCTATCCAGTCTCTTAACACGCTACAATCCGTCACGCTCCCTGAGATCTCAAAACTCTGGGCTTCTAGTAGTTCCTAGAATAGCAAAGTCCACTAAAGGCGGTAGAGCATTTTCACATTTAGCTCCTAAACTCTGGAATAGTCTTCCTGACAGTGTTCGGGGTTCAGATACACTCTCCCAGTTTAAGTGTAGATTAAAAACATATCTTTTTAGCAAAGCCTACACATAACACACATCACGCACATCACATCACAACCTTGTGCTCCAGAACATCTGATCACATGCACATTATCAACTTGTGCTGTTAATATCATGAACAGCAGCTACGCTAATTCCTCTCCACTGCTTCTCTTTCTCTCCCCATCCCGAGGCATCCTGAGGTTTGGCCAGCTCCAGTCACGTCCCACCTCGTGAAGATTATGGACCTATGGATGATCATGGAGAAGTAGATGCCGAGTGTTTAAAGGCCCTGGCATGGAGAAGCTGATGCTGGATCTATGATGATCACAAATTGTTCTGTATTGTTGAAAGATTTATGACCAAACTTTTGATGTCACCCATATGAGGATGGGTTCCCCTTTGAGTCTGGTTCCTCTCAAGGTTTCTTCCTCATATCATCTAAGGGAGTTTTTCCTTGCCACTGTCGCCACGGCTGCTCATCAGGGACAAACGCACACCATTCACCTTCACTGTTGTTTTCTGTAAAGCTGCTTTGAGACAATGTCTGTTGTGAAAAGCGCTATACAAATAAACTTGACTTGACTTGACTTACATTGCGCACACATTTATTTCACTGCAGAAACACTGAAACTTTTCCACACAAATTTATGGGTGAAATAAAAAGGTCATTCAGGGATTTGGGGATTACTTTGTTTTGCATCTCTCTCTCTCTCTCTCTCTCTCTCTCTCTCTCTCTCTCTCTCTCTCTCTCTCTCTCTCTCTCATAATTGTCTTACCTGATTTTTCATCGCACACACACACTACACACACACTACATACACTACACACACACTACATACACTACACAAACACAATATATATATCACACACTAAATACTACAAGTTATGGAAACATCTGTGGTTAGAGAGTCACTTCTTAGATTCAGTGAGAATAAACACCTTTCTGTTTCCAACACACACACACACACACACACACACACACACACACACACACACACACACACACACACACACACACACACACACACACACACACACACACACACACACACACACAGTCTCCACACAGACAAACAAACAGCTCCACACAGACAAACAAACAGCTCTCAGACAAACATCACACACTGGATTTAATTTTAATCAGATCAGTAAAGCTTCAGATTGCGATCACAAATATGATTTGAGTTCAAATTAAATTTTTTTGATTAATTATATTTACCAGATTTTTTGTGTTGACTTCGTCTTCGTGTTTTGTCTCCCTGCATAAAAACACACTGCAATCAAATAAGGTACAAAATGCACAGACCTGCATTCAGTTTCAGAAAAAAACACCACGTTCCACTGGCATTGGCCAATCACACGATAGGTTCATCTCCATCAAAGGCCTGGTATAAAAACCTCACGGCTGGAGTTTGTGCATCTATGACAGTTTAACCGCAACCAATGAGAAGTTAAAGAGACGCTGCAGTGACGTGGACCAATCAGATACAAGAACATACATGATGAAAGAGCTTCAGCAGCCCGAGACTCAGCACCAGTGTGTGAGATGGAGACATCAAGACTCGTCCTCAATGCTCTTGTGTGTAAGCCTCATTAAACTTCTGAACTACTCACACCTGCTGAAAGCTTGTGCAAAAGTTTGTACACCCTAATCGCTGTAATGTAAAGTGTGATGTTGTGTTGCAGGTGTTGTGTTCTCCAGTCAGAAGTTGATCTCTGGAGCAGAAGTGGAGATGAGAGTCAGACCAGGAGACGGCGTCACTCTTTACTCTGACTGTGTTTGGAAAAGTGGATTAAATCCGGTCTGGTTTAGAAACTGCTCAGTAAAGGATCATCCTCGTCTCATGATCGCGCTTGTCGATCTGACGGTTAGTGATGCGTTGGGTGGTGATTTTAGCCGTTTCTCGTTTCTGTTTAACGATTCCACCAACACACAAGACCTCAGGATTAAGAACGTCACAGTATCAGATCAGGGTGTGTACTCCTGCGCTCTGAGAGAGAAAACGTTTTTGAAGGATGATGATGGTGTTTTAAAGAGCCTCAGTGTGTATCATTATGGAAACAGATTTATTCGACTCTCTGTACAAGTTCACATGATTATTTATCTTTTATGCTTCATTTATTGAAGATAAAGCTTTAACATTTTTTATTTGAAATGTTCTGGTGGCATTTTGGATTCCATTAAAAAAAAAAACTATACCAACTATAGTGTGAAATACTGAATATATATATATATATATAATATACTGTGTGTGTGTGTGTGTGTGTGTGTGTGTGTGTGTGTTTCTCTGCAGAACCCTATGGTACTGTATGTGATCCGTGTGTATCAGAGTGGAGTGTTAGCTGGAAGCTGGTGTTGAGTGTGTGTGTGGTGTGTGTTCTCATCTCCTCACTGCTCTCCTCCATCTGTGTGTACTGCTTCTGCACAAACACCACTAAAGGTACTGAAGACTGTTTCAGTCTCGTCATGCTGATTTTGATTATATAATATAGATATATTTTATATTACAGCATTGTAGAAACTCTGTGTGAGAGTGTGGAGGGAGATTCTGGGAGACAGAAAGAGAACTGAGCTCTGGCTTCTTTTGTTTTATGTGCGATTTCCAAATACCTTCAACAAAACACAAGTAATAAAGACTTAACAAAAACAAGAAACAGATCTTTACTCTGGATCTGTGTGTGTGTGTGTGTGTGTGTGTGTGTGTGTGTGTGTGTGTGTGTGTGCTATGTAAACACCTTTACCATAACTCAGACCAGAAAATGGTTGAGTTTACAGGTTTTTAGAATGTAATCCGACCTGAAGGAGTCTCATTGTGGTGCTTTATGAGCCCCTGCTGACCAGCTAGAGGCAAAAAAATACATCTGAAAATTCACCTTGCAAACGAATAACCTGTGACAGCAAGAGGAACCGCCTCTCAGGAACCGCCTCTCAGGAACCGCCTCTCAGGAACCGCCTCTCAGGAATCTCTCTAGTCAATTTAAGGAGGTGGTATATATGAAGTGCGACTCCACTATCCGTGGTCCTGGCCTCTCCAACTCACAATGTGACCTGAAATGTGTCTTAGTTTCTTAATGGACCAACAAGATCAATTTCAATTCCTTTGATTAAAGTAAAGTCACCACCTGACATTTATTACCTGATCCACAATACCTGTGAACATTCCCACAAATGCCCAGTTGATTAAAATGAGCCCTTAGGCTTTAGTGTTTTATCCTGGCCCAAATGCAGTGCCCTGTGATTATTTAGAGCCGTGTGGAACAAACAGCCAGGTGGTATCTCCATTAGTTATGAATGCGTCCTGATTAACAACCTATACTAAGTACTAAAATTAAAACTAATCAGAAACCGGGCTTGGGAAGTGTGCAGCATTCAATTGGATGAACTTAATTTACTTTAACTTGGTTGAAGGTGTACCATGTGACTAATGGAAATAGGAATGTTTCTACGATGCAGAGTAAATGTCCATGGTCCTGAAACCACTTTCCCAGCCACTGCTGCTCACATGCTCACCACAGGACCTATTCACAAATATTTTCCTCACTAATGCCAAGAATACTGGATTTGTTAACTGGAATAGTAGATGGAGAGGCATGTAGGATCAGTGTTCACATTTGTGAGGTCTTGATAATTATCAAAGTGGCTGACTTCACTTCTTCATGACTGCAGAAGGTTTTAATTGTGAAGAGAGAGAGAGTGTGGTAGAGAAGGCTTCGGGGTGAAAACGGAAATAGACTGACTATAATCAGATACAGGTGAGAATCTTTACACGTTACCTGCAGGTTTGTTTCTGTCTGCTCGAGTTAATTAATTCCACCACATGCATTTCCATGTGTGTTTGATTCCCCTTATACCACACTCAGTGTCCATTAATGTAACTCTAATTTCATTCACAGGAGAAGAGAAAGACGATCCGAGACCGAGTCAGAGACGAGATGTGGTATTTTACACACACACACACACACACACACACACACACACACACACACACACACACACACACACACACACACACTGACTTCCTTTAATCATCTCAAATGTGACACACTGAACACATCAAACATGTGTCAATGTGATGAAACCCATTTGGATCCAGCAAAATGCCAAAGGTGATCTGGTGGCACTGTAACTGTATACACACACTTGGTGTGGGGTACAGATTGTGCCGCACGTACCACACACACACACACACACACACACACACACACACACACACACACACACACACACACACACACACACACACACATACATGAAGAGACCTGAAAAAAGTCATGGAAACATTTGTGGTTAGAGATGGTTGTGGTAGGTGTGTGTGTGTGTGTGTGTGTGTGTGTGTGTGTGTGTGTGTGTGTGTGTGTGTGTGTGTGTGTGTGTGTGTGTGAGACATCGGTTTCCTCACCCTGCCTCTTTCCTCTAACAGCACATCCTTTACTCCTCTTACACCAGTGAGATTTATTCGCCATTACAGCGTCTGTAGTTTATTAAGGACTCTGATTGTTATAAAGCACTGATCAGTGATGAACAATAAACAATATCATTCTATTAATAGATCAGTGTGCTGAGAGTCACATTCGAGTCTTTACACATAAACTGAGGTGATTCAGTGAAGAATCTTTTGTGGTTAGAGATGGTTAAAGACCATTATATATATATCACACACACACACACGCACACACACGCACACACACACACACACACACACACACACACACGCACACAAACAAAAACACATACGTGTGTGTGTGTGTGTGTGTGTGTGTGTGTGTGTGTGTGTGTGTGTGTGATATATATGATGGTCTTTAACCATCTCTAAATGTTATATATATATAGATGGATATGCAGATAAATGAAAGCTCTGTGGTTAGAGATGGACACCTCACTCTTTCTCGAGCGCACATACACAGAAACCCAAATAGACACAGAAAGTTTGTGCTTCAGGACACTTCCTGTGGCCCCTTAAAAACTGATCTGTGATCATTTTAAAGGCCGAAATTGTTGAATTCTGTGAACTCAGGAAAAAAATGGTGGCGTGAAGAAAAGAGGAAAAGATATATTTTTAATTCTTTAAAGAAACGTTGACGGAGCAGGTGAGGATTTTACTTCAGTTTAACCGCAACCAATAAGAGCGTGAGGGAGAGACGCTGCAGTGACGTGGACCAATCAGATTGAAGAACACACATGAAAGAGCTTCAGCAGCACGAGGCTCAGCACCAGTGTGTGAGATGGAGACATCAGGAGTCGCTCTCATCGCTCTCGTGTGTAAGCCTCATTACACTTCTACACACTTTCTCTACTCTTCACACCTGCTGGGAGCCTGTGCACAAGTTTGTACACCCTCCTGAGTGTTGTGTAAAGTGTGATGTTGTGTAAAGTGTGATGTTGTGTAGTTGTGTGTGTGATGTTGTGTAGAAGTTTGCACACCCTCCTGAGTGTAGTGTAAAGTGTGATGTTGTGTAGTTGTGTGTGTGATGTTGTGTAGAAGTTTGTACACCCTCCTCAGTGTAGTGTAAAGTTTAATGTTGTGTAGGTGTGTGTGATGTTGTGTAGAAGTTTGTACACCCTCCTCAGTGTAGTGTAAAGTGTGATGTTGTGTAGGTGTGTGTGTGTGTGTGTGTGTGTGTGTGTGTGAGGTTGTGTAAAGGTTTGTACACCCCCCTCAGTGTAGTGTAAAGTGTGATGTTGTGTAGAAGTTTGTACACCCTTCTCAGTGTAGTGTAAAGTGTGATGTTGTGTACGTGTGTGTGATGTTGTGTAGAAGTTTGTACACCCTCCTCAGTGTAGTGTAAAGTGTGATGTTGTGTAGGTGTGTGTGTGTGTGTGTGTGTGTGTGTGTGTGTGTGAGGTTGTGTAAAGGTTTGTACACCCCCCTCAGTGTAGTGTAAAGTGTGATGTTGTGTAGAAGTTTGTACACCCTCCTCAGTGTAGTGTAAAGTGTGATGTTGTGTACGTGTGTGTGATGTTGTGTAGAAGTTTGTACACCCTCCTCAGTGTAGTGTAAAGTGTGATGTTGTGTAGTTGTGTGTGTTAGGTTGTGTAGAAGTTTGTACACCCTCCTCAGTGTAGTGTAAAGTGTGTAAAGTGTGATGTTGTGTTGCAGGTGTTGTGTTCTCCAGTCAGAAGAAGATCTCTGGAGCAGAAGTGGAGATGAGAGTCAGACGAGGAGACGACGTCACTCTCTACTCCGACTGTGTTTGGAAAAGTGGATTTTATCCGGTGTGGTTTAGAAACTGCTCACATCAGAATCAACCTCGGTTACTGATGTCCAAATCGGATTTAATGAATGAAGCTTTTACACATTATTCATTTGTGTTTAATAAATCCATCAACACATTCGACCTGCTGATTAAGAACGTTACAGAATCAGATGAGGGTTTGTACTACTGCGCCATACACGAGACACAGGTTACAGAGACAAATGGTGTTATAATCCGCAATAATGTTTATCACTATGGAAACAGATTCACTCGTCTCTTTCTATTTGGTAAGTTTGTGTAATAATTCATTCAACTTTTTGTATTTGCTGATATTCTGTAAACTCAAACTTCTTTACAATTATTCGTCAAAATGTTGTAGTGAAAATATTAGACTTAATATTGTGTGTGTGTGTGTGTGTGTGTGTGTGTGTGTGTGTGTGTGTGTGTGTGTGTGTGTTTTTCAGAAGACTCCTGTTCCAGTGTTTCTGTATCTCCAACCCCCCCGATTCCGTGTGGAACACATTGGAAGCTGGTATTGATTGTGTGTGTGGTGTGTGTTTTCATCTCCTCACTCTTCTCCTCCATCTGTGTTTACTGCCTCTGCACAAACACCACTAAAGGTACTAAAGGTCCTCACACACACTATAAACCTTTTGTCAATCATTGTCTGTGTTCTAGTTCAGAAATTCTTTTTAAAATTTCTTTTAAACTTCAAATAAACGTTCATGGCGCTCGTCAGTTGCTTGTTTAACGTGACATTATCTCATTCTCAGCAGAAGTGGAGAAAGGAAGCGACAGAAGGTCGACTCTGAGACACCATGAGGTAATAATAGACATATAATAGAGCATCAAGCAAGTGTTGGATCTCTTGTTCGAGACAGAAATGTTTCTACCACATAGAATCCAGAGGTGTTTTTATCCTCTGCAGGTTGAAGAAGATGAGGTCTGTTATGCCTCGCTGGACATCCAGACCCTTAAGAAGAAGAGGAAGATGACAAGGAAGAAGAAAGTTGAGGACTCTGATTTCAGCACGTATTCCGAGGTCAGAACTGAAAGAAGTGAGAGATGCTGAAATGTTGTTCATGAGAGGTTTTAATAATGAAACAATAAAAACATCAATACATATAAACATACAACTTTTTCCTTTTGTTGTACATCCTGGTCCTGCCCACTATCTAACTCCAGCCTATCACAGCACAGCTTTTCACAGGGCTTTGAAACACACCGAGAGGTAAAGCGCTATCAGCCCTCTTCCACATACCAGGGCTCACAGACGCCTACGTTTTTCTAGTGATTGACAGCTTAAGCTCCTCCCATTCAAATAACACTCTACTTCACGTGTCTTTGCCATCGATGGCTGTTTCATTTGTCTTTGAATGCTATTCCTCTAACACCACTGAGATTTGTCCACAATTACAGTTGACCAATCTGAATTCTGTATTGCAAATACAAATATCTGTATGTGAATAAGGCATTTAGTTCAGAAAAGTCCAATCAGTTAATAATGAATCTACAGATATTTTGATATACTTTATGGGCAAAAGTTTGTGGACACCTAAACAGGAAGTTGGTATGTGCTTCTTTTTGAACGTCCCATTTTACATCCTCATTTATTGTTATAATAATCTCCACTCTTCTGGGAAGACGTTTCACTGGATTTTGTGGACATTCATTTAGCCACAAGAGTTTTAGTAAAGTCAGGTACTGATGTAGGTGAGGTGATGAACCCTGGGGCGCAGTCAGCGTTTACATTCATCCAAAAGGGTTCAATAGGGTTCTCTGAACTCATCCTTATGGAATGTCATGCAGGTCTTCTAGTTCAAGTGACATCCAAAGACATCTGATACAATTGTGTGCCTCCAAATTTGTGCTAACAGTTTGGGAAGAAGCACATTTGGCTGGAAAAGTCAAGTGTCCCAATACTTTATAGTGTAGATACATAGCTAACCATGGCTCTTGGTTAGAGCCCAAATCTGCTGCAAAGATGATATCATAGGTTCTGGGAACATCTATGGAGACTCCATGACGAGTGGGAGTCTAGGAGAGCATATTTGGTTTAAATAGACCTGCTTTTAAATAGTGAAGCTCAAAAGTTTTAGAGGATCAAATTAATGTATTTCAGTCTTTTTTAATCTTTGAGGTTGTGAGCAACAGGAAACCCACAGTGAGGCCCTGCAGCTTAATACACACACACACACACACACACACACACACACACACACACACACACACATACAAACACACACACACACACACTCACTCACACACAAACACACATATTCATACAACACACACACACACACATGCAAACACACGCACACACAAACACACATACAAACACATACAAACACACACACATACGCACACATACAAACACATACACACACACACATACAAACACGCACGCACGCACACACACACACACACACACACACACACATATATACATACAAACACACACATGCATACAAACACACACACATACACACACAGATACACACACATACATACAAACACACGGACACACACACCTGTACACATTCACACAGCTGCTCATTCTATTTCTCTGAAACCCTGGCAGATAAAAGAACTAACTTCAATTTGTTTATAACTAATCAAGCATCAGCTTTAGACATGCTACAGTGGTTAGTTTTGTGGGGACTTGATTTTAGGTCCCCAAGTTCACACAGGTACCCACTTTATTGGTGAAAATTCCGGTCGATGTCCCCATATTGTAAGTTTTGCGAACACACGCACGCACACACACATACAAACACACACACTCATACAAACACACACACACACACACACACGCACACACACACACACACACATATACAAACACACACACACACACACTCACTCACACACAAACACACATATTCATACAACAACACACACACACACACACATGCAAACACACGCACACACAAACACACATACAAACACATACAAACACACACACATACGCACACATACAAACACACACACACACACACATACAAACACGCACACACACACACACACACACACACACATATACATACAAACACACACATGCATACAAACACACACACAGATACACACACATACACACACATACATACAAACACACGGACACACACACCTGTACACATTCACACAGCTGCTCATTCTATTTCTCTGAAACCCTGGCAGATAAAAGAACTAACTTTAATTTGTTTATAACTAATCAAGCATCAGCTTTAGACATGCTACAGTGGTTAGTTTTGTGGGGACTTGATTTTAGGTCCCCAAGTTCACACAGGTACCCACTTTATTGGTGAAAATTCCGGTCGATGTCCCCATATTGTAAGTTTTGCGAACACACGCACGCACACACACATACAAACACACACACTCATACAAACACACACACACACACACACGCACACACACACACACACACACATATACAAACACACACACACACACACACACACTCACTCACACACAAACACACATATTCATACAACAACACACACACACACACATGCAAACACACGCACACACAAACACACATACAAACACATACAAACACACACACATACGCACACATACAAACACACACACACACACACACACATACAAACACGCACACACACACACACACACACACACATATACATACAAACACACACATGCATACAAACACACACACAGATACACACACATACACACACATACATACAAACACACGGACACACACACCTGTACACATTCACACAGCTGCTCATTCTATTTCTCTGAAACCCTGGCAGATAAAAGAACTAACTTTAATTTGTTTATAACTAATCAAGCATCAGCTTTAGACATGCTACAGTGGTTAGTTTTGTGGGGACTTGATTTTAGGTCCCCAAGTTCACACAGGTACCCACTTTATTGGTGAAAGTTCCGGTCGATGTCCCCATATTGTAAGTTTTGCGAACACACGCACACACACATACAAACACACACACTCATACACACATACACACACACACAAACATACATACAAACACACACATACACACATGTACACACAAACACACACACTGACCTGCTGCAGGTACAAGAAACAAAATGAGCACAGATTAGAGTTTGTGTGTAATTGTCAGTTTAACTGCATCCAATGAAAAGTTTGTCCTGTGTTTTTTATTTACTTCTAAAACTGTCTGATTTGAATTTTGCAAAAAAATGGAACAAGTCAGATTTTTCACCAAATAGAAACATTAAGGTAAATGTTTCTGTCACACTCCAGGACACCAGCTTGAGTTATAGCAGCTATTAACAGTGTGTAGTTGTGTGTGATTATCTCTAATCTGCAATCGGAATATCCCAATCTCTATAAGAAACCCTCACCCTACTCTACTCTAACTCTAATAATATACTAATGATAAAGCAGAACTTCAGCCAAAGCCCAATATCTCCCCTAACCATAACCATATCATAACCCTAACCATAATCATATCCATATCATAACCCTAACCATAATCATATCATAACCCTAACCATAATCATATCCATATCATAACCCTAACCATAATCATATCATAACCCTAACCATAATCATATCATAACCCTAACCATAATCATATCCATATCATAACCCTAACCATAACATAACCCTAACCATATCCATATCCTAAACCATATTGTACACACTGCATTCGCTCCCAATCAAATTTAAAATTTTGCATTTATTTTATTATAAAACTATTGACATATAAAAACCCTGAATGGTCTCACGCTGCAGTTCCTGAGCAAACTTTTGGTTTATTGTGACCCTCATGCCTTCTTTGATTAAAAGGTGCAGGCTGTTTGATGGTACCTAAAAAAGTGAAGACTACAGAAAGGTGTCTCTGAAACAGGAAGCTCACAGTGTTTTCCTGCACCTCAGACTTCACCCTCACCTCCTTTACTCACTGATCTCAGACCTGCTCTACACCCTGTAGCTTCCATCCTCACACTTACAGCAGAACCTGCTCCAAACAATAACTTGGTAAAAGTGAAAGTAAAAATATAAACGGTTCTCTTGTGGACTTGTCGCCGACCTACTGTTTTTTCTTTCTTTGAGCCTGTAAGCTCTCCACAGAGGTGCCAAAGGTAGAGAAAGTAAGAGACTTAAAATGCCATGGGGTCTTTTTAGCTAATTAAAGCATTTGCCAACTGGACTGATCCGGCAGCAGCCTGGCAGACAATGCCACAGGATGACACAGAGGCTTTTTTTCGAGCTTCACTCAGCCATGAAAGCAGCCGGCTTCGGAGCAGATGTTCTGCCATCAGCCGCTTCTCTCCAGAGAAGCACGATTCTCTGCCCAACAACATCTGGCCAAATGCATGCTGGTGTTTGGTGACCTGAAGCAGGCAATCCTGCAGTGGGTGGGCCAGACCTCAATGCAGGACCAACAGTGCTTATGCTCTGCAAGATCGAACAGCTGATTGTGTCTGCCAAAAGTGTCTGCTGAAGATGGAGCAGAACACTGTTGAAATCATCGACCAGGGGCTCCTGAAGCATTTCGTCACCGAATTTCCAGCAAGGACAATGAAGTAGGTTCAGAGCCAGTGTCCAGCATCATTAGATCAGGCAGTACCTTTTTTCTCTCTTCCTTGCTCTGTCTATTCCCACCCCCTCCAATCACTTCCTTCAGAAAGGGGGCCGATCCCATCCTCAGAGGTGATGAAAGAATCCTGGACTGGACTGCAGGTGGTGGTGGTGGTTTGTATCCCTGAGGTGCCACAGGTTACCCTTGATTAAGTTGGAACCTACAACATAACGGTGAGTATCCAGGGGTGTACACACCATTCTCTGGTGGATTGGAGCTGTGATCAGACTGCCATCCACTAAAGCCTGGTTCAGCATGAGGCTTTGAATAACACACACTAAGTGAATGTGAAGTTTGTGCACAATGAAAACCACAAATATCAGCTAGTGGCAATCATAATTGGTTTTGGGGAGAAAAGCGTAAAATTGAGGTGGTCAGAATTTCAGTTTCTCTTGAGGGAAGTGAGCAAGGATGGGTCCTGAATGAATGCTAAGTGGTGTGGGATGTGCACTGTAATGGCTGGGGAGGTGATGCAGGGGCGATCTTCATCAGATCCTCGTGGACAAACAAGTGAGACCCACCTTCCTCAAGAGGATTCCTCTCTGAAATCTCCCCCTGGAAGAGACACAAGATGAAACCCTTCGTAATACCTTCAACCAAGTGAGAATATTCAGTGGTCAATTAATCCAACCGAACATGGAGTTCTTCTTCCTGTATTACACTATTGTTAGACACAAGCTTTATCGAGTGATGCAGGACTTGCAAACAAAAGAAAAGAAAGTAAGGGGACGTGGGAAACAAGTCCACTGGAGAACCGGCTAAATTCTTCTTTTTTTTTTTATTCCACTTTACACACCTCTACACACACACACACACAAACACACAAACACACACACACAAAC
This sequence comes from Silurus aristotelis, assembly GCF_946808225.1. Taxonomy (NCBI): domain Eukaryota; kingdom Metazoa; phylum Chordata; class Actinopteri; order Siluriformes; family Siluridae; genus Silurus; species Silurus aristotelis. The sequence continues at coordinate 16,691,500 of NC_139600.1, read as the reverse complement.
ACACACACACACACTCGGTTCCACCAATAAAAAAGCAGTGCATTTATCTCCTCTCTTATGCTGTGTGTGTGCTGCAAGACAGGACAGTAGCACAGTAGCACACACACACACACACACACACACACACACACACACACACACACGCACACAAACACACACACACACACACACATACCCTGACCTCAAATCTGATATACACTTTGCACAATCATCATTTGTCTTCAAAGTGATCAGACTGAAACATGATACAATCAGGCCATGACAGTGGTGTTTCTTCTGCTCTTGTCTCTGACCACCACCTCTAAAGAATCTAACCATCAGAAGATCTTCCTGCTCTCCAGAGTTTCTTCATTTCCTGTCATCTGTGTTCACGAAATTTCAGTCCATTCTCAGCTCAATGATTCCATACAAACCTTCATCTTTAATTTTCTCTAAAACAGGAAGCTCACAGTGTGTTCCTGCACCTCAGACTCCACCCTCAACTCCTTCACTCACTGATCTCAGACCTGCTCTACAACCTGTAGCTTCCATTCTCACACTTACAGCAAAACCTGCTCCAACCAATCACCTGCTAATTCCACATCCTGTGAGAGGAGATCTTACTGACCTGTCATTTATTTTCTCTAAAATGAAGGTCGCACTAAAGACAGTTTTATTTCGCTGCGGTGTTTTTAGTTTTCATTGGAAAAAGTATTTGTTAGCCACAAACCTGCGTTCAGGACCCCGAGGTGAAACAAAATGTTCCACTGGCCTCCACCAATAATGTGAAAGATCTACATCAAAGCATCACATTTTAACCACAACCAATGAGGAGCTGGAGAGAGACGCTGCAGTGACGTAGACCAATCAGATTGAAGAACACACATGAAAGAGCTTTAGCAGCACGAGGCTCAGCACCAGTGTGTGAGATGGAGACATCAGGAGTCGCTCTCATCGCTCTCGTGTGTAAGCCTCATTACACTTCTACACACTTTCTCTACTCTTCACACCTGCTGGGAGCCTGTGCACAAGTTTGTACACCCTCCTGAGTGTTGTGTATAGTGTGATGTTGTGTAGGTGCGTGTGATGTTGTGTAGAAGTTTGTACACCCTCCTTAGTGTAGTGTAAAGTGTAATGTTGTGTAGGTGCGTGTGATGTTGTGTAGAAGTTTGTACACCCTCCTCAGTGTAGTGTAAAGTTTGATGTTGTGTAGGTGCGTGTAAGGTTGTGTAGAAGTTTGTACACCCTCCTAAGTGTAGTGTAAAGTGTGATGTTGTGTAGGTGTGTGTGATGTTGTGTAGAAGTTTGTACACCCTCCTCAGTGTAGTGTAAAGTGTGATGTTGTGTAGTTGTGTGTGTGATGTTGTGTAGAAGTTTGTACACCCTCCTCAGTGTAGTGTAAAGTGTGATGTTGTGTAGGTGTGTGTGTGAGGTTGTGTAGAAGTTTGTACACCCTCCTCAGTGTAGTGTAAATTGTGATGTTGTGTAGGTGTGTGTGTGAGGTTGTGTAGAAGTTTGTGCACCCTCCTCAGTGTAGTGTAAAGTGTGATGTTGTGTATGTGTGTGTGATGTTGTGTAGAAGTTTGTGCACCCTCCTCAGTGTAGTGTAAAGTGTGATGTTGTGTAGTTGTGTGTGTGATGTTGTGTAGAAGTTTGTACACCCTCCTCAGTGTAGTGTAAAGTGTGATGTTGTGTAGGTGTGTGTGTGAGGTTGTGTAGAAGTTTGTGCACCCTCCTCAGTGTAGTGTAAAGTGTGATGTTGTGTACGTGTGTGTGATGTTGTGTAGAAGTTTGTGCACCCTCCTCAGTGTAGTGTAAAGTGTGATGTTGTGTAGGTGTGTGTGATGTTGTGTAGAAGTTTGTACACCCTCCTCAGTGTAGTGTAAAGTGTGTAAAGTGTGATGTTGTGTTGCAGGTGTTGTGTTCTCCAGTCAGAAGAAGATCTCTGGAGCAGAAGTGGAGATGAGAGTCAGACGAGGAGACGACGTCACTCTCTACTCCGACTGTGTTTGGAAAAGTGGATTTTATCCAGCATGGTTTAGAAACTGCTCAGTAAAAGATCATCCTCGTCTCCTGGTGTCAGCATCACATTTGGACTATGAAGAAATGCTAGATGAAGTGTTTCCACGTTACTTCACTGTGTTTAATAAATCCACCAACACACACGACCTGCTGATTAAGAACGTTACAGAATCAGATCTGGGTCTGTACTACTGCGCTCTTAGAGAGAGAATCATTTCAGATGATAAAAGTAGCTTCATCACTAATAATGATGTTTATCACTATGGAAACAGATTCACTCGTCTCTCTCGACTCGGTAAGTTTGTGTAATGATTCTTTACTATTTTTGTTTTTGCTAATATTCTGACAAATGTTCCAGTGACATTTCTAGATTTAATAATGTCTTTGTCTGTGTGTGTGTGTGTGTGTGTGTGTGTGTGTGTGTGTGTGTTTCTCAGAAGAATCCTGTCCCAGTGTTACTGTATCTCCAACACAGTGGAAGTTGGTATTAAGTGTGTGTGCTGTGTGTGTTTTCATCTCCTCACTCTTCTCCTCCATCTGTGTGTACTGCCTCTGCACAAACACCACTAAAGGTACTAAAGGTACTAAAGGTCCTTAGTCCACTCTCTTCACTTACACTGTAAATCTGCTGTTCAGGAGGTGTCAAATTGCCAAATGATTTGAGGGCGTAGCTTCAGACAGACAAATAATTTGTTGTGAAATTGTTTCTGTACTTTTTAAGATGTGTGTATGTTATTTTATTTAAAGCAGGAAGTAAGAAAAGGACAACTCGGAGACAGGATGTGGACAGAGAAGACGAGGTTTGTTACGTGGCGTTGGACATCCGGCCCCTGAAGGAAAAGAGGAAGATGAAGAGGAAGAAGAGCATTCAGTGCACTGATTTCAGCACGTATTCAGAGGTCAGAACTGAGACGAGTGAGAGATGCTGAGATGTTTAAACGAAGTTAATCATTAAGAGTGAAATTAAATGTATGTTTGCTGCTCGAGTTTCAGGGTTTTATTGCTGATGTCTGCTTCATAACTTTTACCTTTTACATTTATTAGAATATTGAAAACTGCCTTTATATCATAAACCAGTCCTCACTGTCATGTTCCTGCTAAAACAATAAATTAAAATAAATTAATAAATTAAAATAAATAAATAAATAAATAAATGCTCATTTTTCAGGCTTTTTGGATTTTTCTAATTTTCATAAATTTTCTGGCAAATTGTGTCAAAAGTAAAACAGGAACACACATCCACATCAATGTGTGTGTGTGTGTGTGTGTGTGTGTGTGTGTGTGTGTGTGTGTGTCTTCAAGTTTATTCTATAGCGCTTTTCAGAATGGACATTGAATTAAAGTGAATGGTGTGTGTTTATCCCTGATGATCACCATGGTGACTGTGGTGAAGAAAAAACAACCTTAGATGTTCTGAGAAAGAAACCTTGAGAGGAACCAGACTCAAAAGCAGAACCTCATCCTCATGTGGGTGACATCAAGTGTGTGATTATAGTCTTTAAACACTACAGAACACTGGAGAGTGAGAACTAACATGAGCACTGGAGTGTGTGATTATGACTGATGATCTTTCTACAGTCTTCTACAGTCATTATGGTTATAAAACTAGGAGCTACTGAGCAACTCATAAAATAGCTCAACATCTGAGATCATCACAGATCCACCACCAGCTTCTCCATGCCAGCAGTCAAGAGGTGCAAAAAAACAGCATGTAAACAGTATAATATAATTAAATATAAATAATAAATAATTGGTGGTGGAAAGGATTGAGATGAGTAATGAGTGTGTGTTAAGTTCAGGTTGTACAGTTCAGTAAGTGTGTGTGAGTTTTAATTTCAGTTCAGTTCTGTGTTGAGTCTGAAGGCTTGAGGGAAAAACCTGTTGCACAGTCTGGATTTGAGGTTTGAATGCTTCAGAAACTCTTTTGAATACATTTACATTTGCAGCATTTAGCAGATGCCTGTGTTCAGAGTCTCTAGCAATGAATAAATCTACACTGGTACACTGATGGTACACATGGTCCAATAATCTTCTCAGCCATCCTCACTATCCTCTGTAGGGTCTTGTGATCCAAGATGGTGCAGTTCCCAAACCAGGCAGTGATGGAGCTGCTCAGGATGCTCTTGATGGTCCCTCTGTAGAACATGGTCAGGATGGGGGAGGGAGATGGGCTTTCCTCAGCCTCCTCAGGAAGTAGAGTACAGCTGCTGGGCTTTCTTAGTGATGGAGCTGTTGTTGAGTGACCAGGTGAGGTTATCTGCCAGATGAACACCAAGGAATTTGGTGCTCTTGATGATCTTCACAGAGGATCCATCGATGTTCAGTGGAGAATGGCTTCTTTGTGCTACTGAACTCAATAACCATCTCTTTGGTTCTGTCAATGTTCAGAGACGGGTTTGGCTCCACACCAGGCTGTTAACTGTTCCACCTCCTCTCTGTATGCACATTGCTTAACGCTACATCTTTATCTGGATGTCACTTTGATCTTCACTGACTCTCTGGAAAAACACACTCTATGTGTTCTGTGCTCCGATGCGTACTTCAGGACCATTTGTATGTAAAAGCCAAAATGTGTAAATTTTATGTCCCAACACCTCCTTTTTGGGTTCATCCTATTGGCTGGTAGTGTCCAGATGGGCCCTGCCAAGATCAAGGTGGTGAACCCTGCCGGACCCATCAAGCCAATTCATAGTGGAAGATAATGCTTCCGACTAACGAGTGGGGGCTATCCTGTCACCAAGGACAACCGACTTTACCAGTGCACCTTCTATTACCATCGTCTCAGCCCCGTTAAGGAAAATTACCCCATTAGAGAACAAGAGGGAGGGAGAGCACCGAACAACTTTTTGTCAACTGGATGGACCACTGAAACCGAGAGTACCCTAGACAGGGTAGACAGGCCCATTGAGACAGGCCCATTGGAAGCTCTTCTTTAGGCACTTTAATTTCACTTTGTCTGATCGTCCAGGATGCAAGAACAGGAAGCCAAATGCTCTGTCCCAGCTGAACTCTCTAGAAAAGTAAGAACCTTTTCCAAACACATTGTCCCTTTCTCTGTAATGGTTCATGCTCTCCACCTGCACATTGAATGGAAAGTACAAGAAGCTAAGTTCCGGCTATGTGTGTCTCACACCTTGTCTCTCCTGCAGCATTAGTAATGGTGGTGGCCATTAAGAGTCAAAAGAGGTGTCCACAATTTCATGGCAGCCCGTTCCACTTGTGCACAGCATAAAAAACCCAAGACTTTCCTAGCAAGTCTACTCCATCCACTCCCCATGTCCTGTTCCTTGGACTTTGTCACTGGCTTGCCCCCTTCAACTGGACACACTATCATCCTCTCACTGATCAACCAGTTCTCCAATGGCCCACTATGTCACTCTTCCCAAACTACCCTCTGCTAGAAAAATGCCCCAGCGTTTGCTTCATCATGTGTTCCACCTCCACTGCTTCCCAGGGAGCATTGTCTTGGACAGGGGCCTCTTCCCATCTACAAGGTCCTCAACTCTATGACGGACCATCTCAAGCTCCCTAGAGTCTCCAGCAACCCCCTTCCATGTCTTGTCTCTTGTCCTGACTCAAGCCTGTCCTAAACTGCTCCAGCTTGAGTTTGACATGCAGCCTCCTAACCTTCACCGCAGGCCTTGCTCCATCTCAAGGCCAATGGGGTGGCCTCCTGTGCCGCGACACATACTGTGATTAAGTGCAAGGTTCACAGGGCAGCCTCCCACACCTCAATGCACACTGTGCTCAAGTCCCTTTAAGACAAATCTAAGCAAGGGGGCTCTACAAGCTAAGTCCAAGACAGGGGCCCATGAAACAGCCTGTCAAGACATGCCTGAGACTGCCATGCCAGAGTTGACACCGAGGCCTTCGCCCTGATTTGGATTATCTGTGTGTTTATTGAACACTTTAAAAACCTTCAATTGTATCCACTCTTGCTGGTGGGTGTTTCTGGCATGTGACAAAGTACATGGACAGTATATTTATGTGACACTGAGATGTTTCTAAAGCAACAGTAAAGCTCCTCCTTCCCCCAGCAGAATAGCAGCAGTGCTGATGGCATTGACCAGTTAGAGCCTGGAAAATAAAGTGTCTCTTAAAGCACCAATCAGAGAGCTCCATCCATCTTCCATTCAACACACATTAGATAGCTCAAATCACAGATGTAGCAGTGTTTCCACCCTGTAGATCCAGTGGTCCTACTTTAAGCTAAAAGACTCCACCAGATGTTCAATAAACCTGAAACATAAAAAAAATCCATCTGTCCATTTTTAAATAATGTCCATATTCAGTTCCTCCACAAAACCTACAGGCCCCTGCTTGTCCTGCTTGTGCGAATTTACACTTAAAATTTGAGACTGTGGTGGAGGGGGTTTAGTGAGGTCAAGGTACAAGTCTAAATCTGAAAAACACACACACACACACACACACACACACACTTTGCATATACACACATGATATGTCGTACTATATATCTGTTTTAACTTTTAAATACTCCAAAAGGTTAGTGATCCTATCAGATTTTTAAAGCAGTGTATCTCTCCTTCAAACATAGATAGTGTGTGAGTATCAAAACAGGAAACCCACAGGGAGGCCCTGCAGCTCAGGACACACACACACACACACACACACACACACACACACACACACACACACACACACACAGGGTCATGGAAACACTTGTGGTTAGAGAAAGTGGCCTGACAGATGCAGACAGCCATCACACTTTTCAGTTTTCAACAAACACACACACACACACATACACACACACACACACACACACACACACACACACACACACACACACACAGAGTCACAAAGTCATGGAAACAATTGTGGTTAGAAATGGTCACCTCACACTCA
>NC_139600.1:16652136-16677136 GCF_946808225.1 Silurus aristotelis | reverse complement strand
TTCTATGAGAAAATATTCATTTTTCCACCGAGTCTGAAATTTTCTGCACTGACTTGTGATCTTGCGTCTTTTTGGTTTCGCAATTTCTGGTGACCCTGAGCAAATTTATTCTTCGATTTCCTGCTTTGTGGAGACGCTGCCTTGTTCAAGACAGTAGCTCCATCTCGTGTTGAAACTAAGAAGTAAAATACATTTTAGCGCAAATATTATGTAACAGTAATAGACCATTATATTTTTTTATTTGAAACGGGCCAATTAAAAATGGATGGCGGGCCACAGTTGAACCACAGGCAGTAGTTTGGACACCCCTGGCCTACATCACTTTGCTATTGGGCCACTGAGGAGTGGGAGTGTTATTTGCTCCCATCAGCTGGGAGCCCACCACATCATACAATGTCTTTATCTAGGGTCTCATGGCAAAGGTTAAAGATGAGCTTGTCACATTGTCTCTACAACTGTGGCATAGACGTTCTGCCCATGACCACTTGCCCTGGAGGCATTTCTATCACCTGAACAGGATGCCATGACCACTTAAAATTTGGAACTCCCTTCCCAACGGGATCATCTGTCCTTCCTCTTCCATCTCTGGGGCTGTGTTTTTCTTCATGGTAAGGAAGAACATCAGTCTCTACCACTGCATTGATTACTGAGGGTTCAATTCCATTAGAAAAAGAAACGGCACCCCTCATGGCAACTGCTTTCAGATTACTCGAGTCCTCACCTCTCACTCTATGTTCACTCTCTTGGTGAGAGATTATTATTACTCTCTTGGTTAGTTGTTTATAGACAATTTTTAGGGTAAAGGTGAAGGTATGGTTTGGGGTTAGCTGAAGTTTGGGCTGGGGTTATTAATATTAGGGTTAAAGTAGAGGGAGGGATAAGCACACACAACTAAAAATTATATATAGAAATTTAAAACCAATCACCCACATTTTATCTGAGGTTGTGAGACACCATTTTCCTCAGTCTTCACCCAAACACTCCATCTCACAGATGACCTTGCAAGCCACCAACATGGGGACGAGCCAGATTCGAACCAGCCACCTCTGAGTCCAGAGGCAAGGCTTTGACTACTAAGCCATCAAGTCCCACAATAACACGCGGGTGGTGCAGGAACTTCGAAAATCACAACCGTAAAGAAAAAACAATAATGAAATATATCTCCCTCTAGGGGACAACATGTGAACTGCCTCTATGTACTAAACTGATCTGCTGGGGCTGGAGCTCAACCTTCATCATGCAATTATCTTGTCCACACTGCATTACTGACTTGCAAGAGTTCAAGTAAAGCAAAGCCTCGAAAAACACTGAGAAAAATCCTGTTTAGAGGAAAACAAAAAAACCTAAATCTTAGTCTCATGAGGAATGACATTGTACACACAACACAAAACCCAACCACATCACAAGATTCCCAAGAGCACAGTGGCCTCCATAATTCACAAAACGAAGAAGTGTGGCACAGCCAGGATTGTTCTAAGAGCTGGTCATCAGGTCAAACTGAGCAGTTGGAGAAGGGCCTGAGTGAGAGAGGTGACCGAGAACCTGATGGTCCCTCTGACAGAGTAAAAAACAGAGTAAAACTGTGATGCTTTTAATGTAGACAGGATCTTTCACATTATTGGTGGAGGCCACTGGAACCTTTATCACCTCGGGGGTCCTGAATGCAGGTTTGTGGCTAACACACTTATTTTTTCACTCAAAACAAAGCCACTGTTACTTCTCAAGAAATAAAAATTAAACAATGGCGTGCTTCAGATTTGTAACAATTATTCCACAAATATTTTGTATCCCTCGATGGAGGTCTCTGTGATGTTCCAGAAATTATAGAATTACAAGACAGGATGCAACTCAGGTCTGAGTTTCAGAGCTTCACTGTCGGTTTCCTGTTTCAGAGAGTTTGAAGGTGCTAACTGTGAGATATAGAAACTTAGTGGGTGCTTACAATAACTCACTCACTCTCACCTTTCTATTCTCTCAATGTTGTGGTGGTGTGGAGAAGGTCATGAACATCAGCTGGTGAAGCTGCTGGCCATCCTAAAAGCATTATTGCTCCAAATGTTCTTGATCGAGGTTGTATTTTACAGAATCTCAGCACTCGTGTGTGATCTCCCCAACTGGGTTCCACAACAGTTCTCCATTTCACCTTCTTCCCATAGTGCATCCTGGTGCCATCTCTTCACCAGGTAAACCACACCCACACAGACCTCCTTCTTCCAGTGTTCCATAGTCCAGTCCATGGTTCTGGTTCTCAAGTGTCCCAAGCTGGGTGTGTTTTGAATCCTTTCTATCAGAACTTCAGCAATTTGTGCTACAGGAGTTCTTCACTCTTCTGGGTTTGGACCAGACAGACAAACCTTTTCTTTTCACACAAATCAATGAACCTCCAGTGTCCATAACTTCACCAGCTTTCTGGTTCTCCTATCTTGAAGAACTGTTGGTAAATGCTTAGTCCTGCTCTAACCCAGACGTCTTAGAAACAAATTTGAGATCAAAGAGTGAGTGGGTGGAGCTTCTTCTTTACACAGAAAAGAAGTTCCTACTGATGGAGGTTCAAAGTGTTTATTATTTAAGATTAAAATTTATCAACCCCAGGAAAGTTTGAGGAAAACAAACTGCATACTGTAAAAGAAACTGTAAAAAAAAGTCACCTGGAAGACATTTTTGAGGGATAAAGTAAAAATTAACATTTTATTTGTTTACTTTAAAACCTTCACTAACATTCAAACCCGTTAAAACAGATCCCGAGTACCAGGAATTTCACCAGTAAGGGGAAAAAAAACGCTAAAATGAGAAAAGAAACAGGGGGAAAATAAACATTAAAAGAATGCATTAAGGCTGAAATACACCCCCTGGAGGAGGGAGGAGAGAAAAGCGCTCAATTTCTCTCGAAAGGACAATTTCATCTCAAACTAAAAGAGATTTAACAAGCTGATGAACGCCTTGTTTTATCTGAGATGATCTAAAAGCTGACGTGTTTCTGGAGCATAAAGTGCTTAAAGGAAGAGGAGGAAGAGCAGGAGGTTCTAAGACCTTTCAGAAGACAGAAAGACCCCCGAAAGAATAATAATTAAAAGAACAGAACACTCCATGTGTGGCTGAAAGGTTTCCAGTGTGAGGCTCGGCATTTAAAAGTTCAGAACAACAGAGTGAAACTTATTTTGAATTACAGCGTTCCTTCTCGAACAAACCGTCAGATTAGTTCCAGATAAATAAAAGATAAACGAGAGAGAGAAAAAAAACATCAGCAAGGCTCAGGCTGAACTCGATTGTGAAGGTCACATTGAGCGATGTAATTTCTGTGTGTGAGATTTAGAAAAAAAAAATAAATCACGTGTGTGTAAAATAAATGTAGGTTAAGATAAATATGGGGCTGTAGTGTCGAGATGCGGTGACTCAAATCAGCCGTCTTCATGCGCTCTGGGCTTCGACGCTTTCTGGAAGAAGAAAAGGAATAAATGAATTCCTTTCTGAAGAATTGTGTAGAGTTACAAAAAAAGGAAAGTGTGTAATGAAGTTGTGTAGCATTACCAGGCTCTTTGAGAGCATGTGCGTTGCCCACAAGGCCACTCAGACCTTCAGCGTTTCCACCCAGGATCTCGGTGGTCAGATTATTGTTCCTCTGTTCCTCTAGGATGTGTTTACACAGCTCCTCCTGGACACACACATTATTTATATATTTATTTATTTACACTGGGGTGTAATGATGATGAGTGTTTAGGCCACACACACACACACACACACCTCGCACATCACCGAGAACTGCACAGGAAGATCTTCAACCTTGACGAAGTCCTCCTCATCAGATTTCTGACTGGTGTTTCCAGATCCAACCTCCTGTCATTTACACATGCATTAACCTTCACCCATGATGTACTGAGAATGCAGGTTAAATATAAGTGTGTGTGTGTGTGTGTGTGTGTGTGTGTGTGTGTGTGTTCGTACGTCTGCGTTAACCAGAACGGGCGAGTCAGTCTGAGGGCTGGCTGTGGTGGACCCGTGAGGACTTTCCTGTGAGGGGGGGTCCAGAGAGTCAGCAGATTCCTCCTTGCTGTTTGTGTGTGTGAGAGCTGCTCCGGTGTCTCGCTCGTCCTCCATCACCTCTATAGACTCTGACTTAGAGCTCTTCAATGCTTGAATAGAGAATTTATAACAGGTTATACACACTGTATAAATGTTATAAATAATGCAGTGTGAATTTAAAAAAAGTGTTTCAAAAATGTGCACACTCACCTTCAGAACTTCCTGTGCTCTCTTGGTTGGACTCTAAATCCTGCGCAGCTGCGTTTTGTGAAGCTTCATTATCCTGCAACACAAACATTCACATTTCAATAGAGCAGGAGAACAAGAACCATCACCATAACAACAGGAGATTAGATATTAGATCCAAAAGCACTATTTGACCAAAAGTTCTAAGTGATTGCAGTCCAGGGACGTCAAATGAAAAACAGGTCATGTTGTTAAACATATCAGTGGATCTCAGTGATACACCCTCAGCGCTGGTTCACCTCACTGCTGCTGAAGTTACAGCTCTTGGGTGGTGTGTTGTACAACAAAACTGCAGTGTACAGCTGAGACTTTCCACATTTAGTTCCTCAAATCGTACTACAGACCTCAGAAGTCAAAGACTGTGCAGACAGAATGTCATGTGTCCAGTTCTTCATTCACAACACACATACCTGTGAATGTTCTGCGTGATTGTCTGAGGCCTGCAGGGACGTCTGCACTTCCACAGATCCGGCTTCAAACTCCTCAACTTCCTCTACCTCATTCTCATCTTCACCGCTACCGTAGTTATTCAGCGCCTGTGTTTCAGCTTTGGACAAGCCTTCACACACACACACACACAAAAGATAAACTGTTCAACTGTACACTTCTCTGAGACAGACCCAGGAGAAAAAAAAACACAAACACACTTATAGACAATGGAAGTCCATCTTCTTCTTCGTCTTCCTCCTCCTCTTCCTCCTCCGAGGCCTCCCTGCTCAGTTTCTCATCAGTTTGTTCTCTCTCTTCCTCAAGGCAATGACTCGTCTGTCTCTGCTCGGTCTCATCACGGTCCTACCACACACACACACACACACACACACACACACACACACACACATTATTCAGTGCATTATAAGAGTCAATGATTCAGAAAGTTTAATTAGTGCTTAAAATCATACTCACTTTATCCTCGTCAAAATACGAAGGTGAGAAGGTCTTTTCTCCTTCAGACTTCTTTTTAAAAAAAATACACAAAATCACCAAAGTTACAAATCAACAAAACTCCAGCAGATAATATTTACTGACAAACTATACTTTTTGTGGCAATAAAAAAAAGGATAGTTTCATATTAATTTTAACAGTAAACTACTGAACCTGCTACACAAACGCATACACAAATCGAGTGTACCTCAGTGGAGGGTGTGTGTTTAGTTGGCGTGGTAGGTGTGTGTCTCTTGGTATGGTGTGTGTTCTGGTCGAGGTCCTGCATGAGCCTGAAGAAGGCGAGTTCGTTGAAGAGGATCTCTGAGATCTCCACCAGCAGATCCTCACCGCAGTCCTGCAGCGTTCGGCCTGCAAACTTACTCAGGGACTCCTGTGCATACACACACACACGCACACACAGCAAGACGTATTAACATATTGCCTGCTGGTTACACATGAAGCCAATGTATTCCCAGAAAGGAATGCGTGTGTGCGTGTGTGTGTGTGTGTGTGTGTGTGTATATATATATATATATATATATAAAATTATATATACCTGCAGGATGCCCCCTAGTTGTTTGTGGAAGAAGCGCATGAACTCTCGGCTGTCATCGTTTTGTTGCGTCAGCGTAATGACCATGCGCCTCACCGAGGTTAGGAGCTGTGTAGAGCACACATCACCCATGTGTTCCTGCCACCCACACACACACACACACACATCTGAGTACAAAATTAGGATAAACCAGAACTTGTGTGAACTTCTCCACAGCAAGTGCTCTTACCTTCAGGAAGGGAATCACCTCAGTCATGATGGCTTTGATCTGTCTGTCCAAATGCTGTGTGTCAATCTGAGGGCAACGTATGTCCTGACCTACACACACACACAATTATCAAACAAGTCAGCTTTATCCACTAATATCCTCTCTATGTGAAATATCACAGAGTCACAGAGGTCTGAGATGTGACCCATGACTGAGTGTATGACATGTGTACCTTGGTTAAGCACTAGATCATCACCTGGAGCAGCAGCAGCAGCAGAGGGAACAGCAGGGAGAACAGCGGAAAGCTGGTGATTAAAGACAGGGGGCGCTGTAGAGGCAGTAGCAGCAGCAGCAGCAGCAGCAGCAGCAGCAGCAGCAGCAGCAGGAACCCCAGCTTTTAGCTTCATACGTTCAAACTCCCGCATTCGCACCATAGCTTTATCTAAATGTATCACCGTGTTACCTACACACAGACCGAGAGAGAGGAGGGAGAGGGGGATGGAAAGAGCAGAGGAGGAAAAAACAAGATGGGAAACAAAAAAGGAGAGAAAGAGAATAATAAAGAGAAGATAGAGAGTGGAAGAAAACAGAGGGAAAATAATGAGGGAAAAAAATGGCATTTTAGTGGGAAGTGAGGAACCACAAATAAAGTTCAGGGTTTCTGCAGGTTTCATGAAATCATATATAAGACCCCAAGACCATGAAGAATGAAATTTATGACTGATATCTCGACATCAAAAACACACAAATACGTTGTTAGCAACTGGCCTGAGCCCTAAAGGTTGTTTATTTTCAAAGCCAAGTTTCGCCATTTCTGAAAAATAAAATCGGTTTTACGTCTGTAGTAAAACCCAAGAGAGATTCTCTCCAATAACAGAAAGCTGATTGGCTGTTGCATGTTGGTCTCATTTGTAGTCATAATACAGTAAATTACTACACCAAAGAGAACTACAAACACCACCACCACCCGAAACAAACAAACATTCTAAAGTGCTGCATAAGCGTTTCAATGAGCAGAGACAGTGTTACATGGACATCGGAAAATTTAGACCTAGAACGGCTAAATTTAGACTTTTTAATTTTAGAATTTTTTTAGATTAAAAAAAACCCAGAATGGTTAAAGCCAAGCAACACAAGCTCATACCACTGTTCAGCTCATGAGCTCACACACACACACACACACACACACACACACACCCCTAATTCAGAATCATTAAATGTTAATAAAACAACTGGGAACGCGGAGTTCTTACCGAGGTCATCCCTGGCGAACAGCTCTAGGTTAGAGGATGTAGACAACAGGCTCTCACTGTCCACAGAGTCTCCCTCTACAGCTCTCTTCTTCCTAGAATTGACCTTCATCCTCACGTCCTTCTCAGATACATCCTGATTTACGTCATATACAGGAGTTCCAAATAAATCACCACACCGACTGACCTCGCATATTACTGAGCGTGTGTGTGTGTGTGTGTGTGTGTGGGGTGGGGTGGGGCTCACATTATCCGTAGTGGCGAGACTCTCGCTGGGAGTGAGTTCAGACTGTGAGCCCGGTCCAAGTGACGAGCCCGGCTCCTCGGCGACGCTCTTCTCGGTCAGGTGCCTGGTTACGATTTCCTAAACAACAGAATGAGCGAGACACTGGTAAAAATATTACACGATCTCAAGCAAGGGTTTTAGCCAGGAATCAGACAGGGATGCTGGGCCTGACCTGTAAGGAGTAGAGCGCCCTCTGGCGAAGGTAGTCGGTGTTGAGAAGCTGCAGCTCGTGAAAGAGCTCGATGAGGAAGTGAGGACGAGACTCGTTCTGTGAGATCAGAGAGGCCACCTCGGAGTAGATTGTCTCCCTCAGAGCCTCGAACAGAGAGAAGTCACTGCTGCCGTCTACACACACAAGGAATTAAACCTTGGTAAATTATATTGATTTGGATCGAAATTGAAAACACTAAAAAAAAAAGGTGTGGCCTTTGAGCCAGCCTTAAGTGAAGGAGGCGTGGCCTCTCTAAACCAGTCAGTCTCATTGAGGGAGGTGTGAATTTTTAAAAGCCACAATACAAAATAGCACTAAACTAACACACAATTATACAGATGATGTGTGTTGAAACAGTTAAGTACAGGTCCGGTGACATTCTGTGTTAAAAACGAGCAGACAGAAAGCAGGGTTTAGTGTTTTACCTGGAGTTTCGGTGCATGCGATTTGGTTAGAGAGGAAGGGGGTTCTCCATGCATACGCTGCTGGGCGAGACAAATTAAGAACCAAAAAAATGAAGCAGACAAACACACACACACACACACACACACACACACACACACACACACACACACACACACACAATGGAACATGGTGAGAAAAAAAAATGCAAACAGACTCTGGATGAATTACAAAATGGACCAGACAGTAGTTATGTCAACTCTACTTTATTAAATCTCTCCAGACCTGAGGAGACGTCGTTGTGATTTTTGGGCTTGCTGTCCAGTTTCTCCTGGGTAAGCTTGTCCAGGAGGCTCTGGTTCGTATCCCGTGCTCTCGGCTGAGCAGATCGCTCTCGAACTCTAACCTTTTCCCGCTCTGTGGCGCTCGAGACGCTGTCACTGTCCAAACCTGCTGGAAGAAACAACCTTCAGAGTCGATACCATTTATATTTTAACGATACTGAGAAACAATGATCTATTTGGCCCCCTCACATGTGTTATTGTGGTTCTTGCTCCTCCGGCGGCGGTTCTTCGGCGTTTTGTCCCTGGAGGCGAGGCTAGCCTGAGCTGAGGCTTTGCGCCCGGGTCTGAAGCTCTTGGTGACCGTGGCCGGGTCGACACGGTCAGGCACGCTGCTCAAAGAATCATGGGATTCCAGACGCTCATGGTCACTGCTTCGCTGGTCACATGACCTATTTAATGAGGAGTTCATCCAGCTGGAGTTTTTAGGGTCATCTTGAGAGCTAAGACAGAAGAGAAGAACAGTGAGTTTTTAGAAGAAATCTGTGTGAGTAAATAAGACACTACAGAAGCACCGTGTACCGTGTATGAGTGTTGTTGAGAGGGGTTCTCTGAAGCGGAGGCGGAAAGCTCATGTACTCTGTTTTGAGGGACATGTTGGGATCAGGATGCTGATCCGGGCTGGCCCGAGCTCCTGGTGCCTGCTGAATCTCTGAGCCCATTGGTGGGAACATGGGTGAGTGATTAAAACCTTAAAAAAAAAAAAAAAAAAAAAAAAACGTCAAATACACATCTCGAAATACAACCAAGTTCCCACCCCATGCTGCTGCAGCCAATCAGAACACAATCACAGTACTTTTACTTAGGCAACTTAATACTAAATGATGTGTGTGTCACACTGACCAGTGGCAAGAGGGGAAAAGTTGCTCATGCCAAGCATGTTAATGGTAGGAAAGGGCAAAAACGGGGAAGGAGAGATGGAATCCTGTGCTGCGTTCTGATGCTGCTGTTGCCCTGACGCCACCTGTTGCTGCTGTCGAAGGAGGTCGTTCAGAGTTTGCTTTAATCTGCAAGCATAAGATAATCAGTAACCAGTCACTATGTGGGAGGTGTGTGTGTGTGTGTGTGTGTGTGTGTGTGTGTACCTGTTAACGTTGTTCTGTTGCCAGGCAAGTTGTGTGTAACACTGGTTGAGTTGGTGCATGATAAGGGGCACCTGTGATGTGCCCAGGTTATTCTGCATCATTATAGGGTTATAGGGTGTCGTTAACATTGACTGCAGCATGCATGAAAGAGTCTGCGCACACACACACACAGAGAGAAAGAAAAAATCTTGAGTGAAAAATGTGTGTGTGTGTGTGTGTGTGTATATATATATATATAAATAAATAAATAATTACACAGTATATAAAGTGTGTGTTTGTGTGAACATGTCTACCTGCTGATCCTGCAGCAGCATCTGACACATGGCAGTGCTGAAATCCAGCTGTCTCTGCAGCTGTGTGGTCTGCTCCTGCCAGTGTGTGTGAGTGTGTGTGGCACTCTCTGAGGCAGACAGGTCTGCGGCCCAGCGCAGGTTTTCCTGCCTCTTTGCCTCTCTGGGATTGGGACGAGACTGAGATCTGGTGCAGCGTGGAGAAGATCTCTTTGCACTATCGATGGAGTGAACGTTTGATTATATGTAACAAACAACAGGACATTCCTTTTAAAAGCCTGTGCACATGTGCATATACACACCCGTCCCTGCTCTTCCCGCTGCTGCAGGGTTTCTCGTTAGTGTACGAGTGCGGTTCGTTAGAGGAGCTCGATTCCGCTCCCTGGTCCTCATCCTCGTCCTCCTGTGCACCGAGCTCAGACGTGTAATCGTCCTCCTCCTCACCTAGTGGACACTGTGTAGATCCACCCCATGTCGCCATGGTCCTGACACGTCCACAAATTACAGATAAATCAATAATAACAATCATTAACACCTGTTTATACTGTTATGAAAAATAAATCCTTGGGACTGAAAATTCTATATTCAGGTCACAATGAGTAAATCATCTAAATAAATAAAATGCCTAGATTTCTTGTTTTAATTAATACATTTGTATTAAAAATATAAATCACAGTATTGCATGGTGCATTTAATTTTTTACCTCTTTGGTACACAAGAAAAACATTATTTCAGGGAGTTTCAGAGGATTTTTCTGTGTGTGTATACCTATCGTCCCGGGGGAAGCTGTGTGTAGGGTGAGCATCACTCCTCCTCTGCTGCTCAGCCATCAGACTTTCCAGGTGTTTCCGCCTCTGCCTCAGTTCCTCACGCAGGACCTGGTGTCTGCGCATCTCTGACCACAACTGTGAGACACACATAAGACATAAAAAAAAAACTTGTAATTTTACTAGGTACTAGTGGTGCAATGGATGCAGTTGATCTGTAATCCTTAAAGATCACGATTTCAGTACACACGTGAACCACGGATTAAAAGCTCTATTTTCTAAAATTATCTATATTATCTAAATTTTTTTTTAAAGTTTTTTCCTGCAGAAATTGCGTTAACAGAGCAGTCATGTGTTCACGTAAACGGGACGTGTTAGTCAATAACATTGGCTCAGGAGGAGCAGAAGGACTTAAAAAGCCTCATATATGGGAGCATTTTCTTGCTGTAACATTTCTGTTAATATATATATCTATATATATATATATATATATATATGTGTGTGTGTGTGTGTGTATATATGTGTATTATATATATATATATATATATATATATATATATATATATATATAAATATATATATATATATATATATATATATATATACACACACATACACACATATATACATACATACACACACACTTTATTATTTCATTATACATATATATTCATTATTTAAAAAAAAAAAAAAAAAAAAAAAAAAGGTACCTCATTGTCAGTGACTGTGACGGGTGGAGGTTCGGTGGTTTGTTTGAGCACGGCGGTGTTGCTTTTGGTTGATGTGGACGGTGCGACAGCAGGAGTGGAAGCTGCAGCAGGAAGCTTCTTCATCATTATCACACCACTGGCTGCACTCGAGACAGACGACTGCACAGAAAACTTCAGATTTACCGAGAGAAAAATGAAGGAAATGGTGTATTTTGGAGGAAAATGTATGTTTTGTGGTGCTGGGGGTGACAGGAAGGGGGCAGGTACCTGTAGATCAGGACATGCCCACTGCAGATCCTGGATTTTGCCCTGGATCTCAATCAGCCTCTGTCTCTCCTCATGAAGTTGCTTTAGCTCCTGCTGCTGCTGCCTCAACTTCTCCTCATACAACTTCTCCCTGAGACACACACACACGCGCGTATCCATTTATCTTTCTGAACAGCCACATTATTTCCCCAGATGTTATTCATGTTTATAAGTTATAATATATATTTTTTATTCCTCCATCATGACCACACACACACACACACACACACACACACACACACACACACACACCTGGCCTTGTCAGAGAGTGCGAGTTCTTTCTTGGCCTGAGGTGCAGTCGCTCGGGTGTTGTTGGGCTGCTGTTGCAATCCTTCGTCCTCATTGGCTGCCGTGGTGTCCGTGTCATCACTCTGCACGACCAAAGCTTTAATTAACTAACGCTTTTATCCATTTATTGTTATTTTTTTTTTTAAACCAGGTTTGACCCTTACGGACCTGCACCATGGCGACAAGCTCACGGAGATGCTGCAGCTTCTGCTTGGCTGTTTGCAGACGGTGGACTTTCTGAGCAAACTCAGCGTCATCTGCGATGCTGCTCCGACGACTGGACCCTGAACCTGAGCTCTCTCTTCTTCCTCTCCTCGGACCTTCTGCTTCATCCTCGTCTTCCTCATCCTCGTCGTCTTCCTCTCCGTTCCCGTGTTTGACACCGTTGTATGGGCCATCCCGGTTATACTGACACTCTGAACACAGGGAATCAGGTCAGGTTGATGGACAGACAGACAGAAAGAGAGAGACAGGTAATAAATGTGATGCTGACCTATCACAGAGGGGACGTTGAGGCTGTGCAGGTTCACAGCTGAGCGGTTGTTGACCTCACACTGAGAGTTTAACCTGCTAACTCTATTGTTGGAGCTGCTGCAGGCGTTTGTCATGGTGTTCATGTCCATCCAGTTAGAAGTTGAATGAGACTGAGCAGGGTTCCTAAAACACACACACACACACGTGTCTTCAGTTAAGTGCATAATCCAGAGTAGTTGTTTAGCAGCGAGGTAATACGACGGTTACCTGATGTTAGTGGTGGGTTCTCGGTTCTCCTGTTCTGAATCAAACATGGCTTCGAAGAGTGACCCGTCTTCAGTCTCATCCTCCTCTTCTTCGTTTACGTTCTCGTTCACTGTGTCCACCATCATGTCTGACGTCTGCTCGTAGTACTGCACCAGCTCTCTCAATTCGTTCAGCCGCTTGTGAACCTCCTTCAACTTCCTGCGGCGGACGAGAGACATTACGAGAGAGAGAGAGAGAGAGAGAGAGAGAGAGAGAGAGAGAGAGAGAGAGATATTAGAAATCAGTATAAATGTATATTAGCGGTCGACTGATAGTGGAGTTGACCGATACTGATAGCGGGGTGGATTATTTGCCGATAACCAATTAATCAAACAATAGTTTCTATTTGGAACATAAACTAAAGTTAATAATTGCTTTAAAAGTAGTGTTTTAATTTCAAATTTTACTAACATTTTCTTATGAATTTTCATTTTATGCACATGAATGAGGTACAGCACATAGTCTCAAGTATTTGACTCTAGAGGTTGCAACTGTACTCTTGTAATGACAGCTGACCTTCTCAGAGCAGACATAACTCAGGGGACAACTATCGGTGCTGATTAACTGGCAGAACCGATGCTATAACAATGGATTCTGTTCATTCAGTACCTCAGTTTTTCAGCTGGGTTTCCTCCGTCCTCAAAAGGTAAAGGCTCTTGTCTCGCAACACATGCGCTATTCCCCTCTCGACCCGGTGCCGAGGGACGCTCAGAACCTCGTTGAGATGCACCATGGCCTGGAAACACACACACACACACACACACACACACACACAGAACAGAATAAATAGAACATAAATTATATTGTTTGTAATGTATGTTGGGTTTATTTTATGTTTATAAATATTTATTTATGTATATTTATATATAAAAATACATACATGAGCTGTTGTTTAGTGTCTGGTCTCGGAGGGAATGAAGCTCCTGCAGGATTTTGTCCATGGTCTGCTTCTTGTCCTGGAGCTCCTGTAGTTTTGTGAGCTTGGCGCTAGCAGAAGAGGAGGAAACAGCAGCAGCATCTGCGGCAGCGCCAAGGGTTTGTGGTGTTCGAGGACTGTGGCTAGAGTGAGATCGAGACACCTCTCTGGACAGGGACAGACTCTCAGCCTGACGCCGGTTATCAGGAACCGCCTGGGACTGAGACACAAATTACCACAAGTGGAGTAGCTTAGTGGAGCCTCTGCTAATATCAAACCTTTGCTTGAAAACAGAGTGTAGAAAAGTGACTGTGTGCGTGTATGTGTGTCTTTGTAAGCGTGCGCGCGCATGCGTACCTGGGAATCATGGAGTTGGTTGTGGAAGCGGCGTATGAGGTCGTTGAGTTCATCATTGAGTTCTGAAGTAATACTGACACCCGACACACTTCCTGTAGTCTCTGTTACAACTAAAACACACACTCACAGTAAGACGCAGCAAACAATATAATAAACAACTGTGTGTGTGTGTGTGTGTGAGAGAGAGAGAGCCTAACCGGTGTCGTCCATGGCGTGTTCTGCTCGGTTCTGCATGGTGAGCAGGGTTGCCTGTCTGTTCTGCAGCTCTCGCAGCTCCTCCTGCTGTTGCAGCATCTTTTGCAGGAGGTCGTGTTGCTTGCGCAGGTTCTCCAACTCCTCCTTCTGCTGACCCACGACCCGGTAACACTGAGAAAGGGAGGGAAAAGTGAGACGACTAAAGACAAAGATTAAACGATGAACAGCAAAAAAAAAATAAAATAAAGAAGAAACAAGGATGGACAAATGAGCAGGAGGACACACAAGCACACAAACAGCCATGAACTAAGATCAGCTGATCCCCAACATCGACACACTCATTATAATAAAATAATAAAAACCGTGACACTGGACACACGTCTGCGCTGACTGAGGAGGCGAGAGAGGGGACAGGGTGCATTATGGATACTCACGGTGGGGTCTGCGGCTTCTGACCGAGGCTCTAAGTTCAGAGATGTGCTCTCGGCCATCGAGCCCGAACACACCGCCGAGTCCACCGTGGCACCTTCGTCCTCCTCCTCCTCCTCCTCCTCCTCTCTCGCCTGGAACGTAGAGCGAGTTTGTTACCGGGTTTAATATCGACCTCTCGCTCAACAATCAAAGTCTGCCCTTCGAAAGCTCCTCAGGACCACGAGGAGAACCATCGCGGTAACATACAAAACAAACCATGAAAAAAAAGACAGCGTGAGAGCGAGAGACCCATACACACACACACACAGAGAGAGAGAGAGAGAGAGAGAGAGAGAGAGAGAGAGAGAGAGAGAGAGAGAGAGAGAGAGAGAGAGAGAGTGTCCTACATACAGCTTACCACATTTATCAAGCTCACAGGAAAGAAACCCTTCACTCACACACACACACACACACACACACACACACACAGAGCAG
This sequence comes from Silurus aristotelis, assembly GCF_946808225.1. Taxonomy (NCBI): domain Eukaryota; kingdom Metazoa; phylum Chordata; class Actinopteri; order Siluriformes; family Siluridae; genus Silurus; species Silurus aristotelis. Next base: position 16,662,095 of record NC_139600.1, on the reverse strand, counting down.
CTTTGCCCAAAACACTTAAACACACAACTGAAACTAACCAACTCATCACACAACGCCATCAGATCAAAGCCCTGACTCTCGAAACAAACTGAAGTACAGAAGAAAAGGAAGAAACAATGGAACAGAGTGAACAAATGAGACGGTTTTAGCTTCTGAAAGGTGACACGGTTTTAACTGTGGGCGTCCTTTAACTGCTATTGTTCTGATTACAGGTAATAAAAGCTCTCTGGATTCAGCACGAGTGAATAAATGCACTGTTTAAACACGCAATGAGGAAAAACTGTATGAGAATGAGGCGGAGAAAGAGAGAAATTATATTTGAAAAGAAAGAGAAAGAAGGAGTGCAGAAAATGAGGCAATGAAAGAGGAAAATATAATGAAAGAGGGGCTAAGGCAGAGAGAAAGAAATGTGTAAGAGAGAAACTGAGAAATGCAGCCATTAAGAGAGAGAAATAAGAGACAAAATGAGAGCGAGAGTCTGAGAAATAGAAATAAAATGTGGGCGCATGAGAGAGAGAAAAGCGAAGCAGAGAGAGAAACAGAACTAGAGTGAGGCTGAGGAAGAGAAATTATGTTAGAATAGAAAGAGAAGAAAAGAGAATGTGTGCACGTGTGTGAGAGGGAAAGAGGGGGTAAGTGGGGGGGGGGGGGGGGTTTACTCTCGCTGCTAATTCAGACATGCAGCAGAAAAGCCAAAGGAGAAAGAGAGGAAATTGTGTGTGTGTGTGTGTGTGTGTGTGTGTGTGTGTGTGTGTGTGTGTGTGTGTGTGTGTGGGGAGGTACCAACCAGCATCTTCTGCAGAAAGCGCAAGTAAGACTTCTCCTGCTCCTTCAAGTGAGTGATGAGGTGAGAGAGGCGCTCGACATTGGCCGGAACGTCGTTCTTCTCCAGCAGGTCGTCCCTCATAGAGCTGGCTCTGGTGATGTATTCACGGATCTGCACCAGCTTACTGACCACCTGCCACACACATATACACACGCATTACTGACACGAAGAAGACAGAGACAGAGAGAAAGGGAGAGAGAGAAAACGTGCAACGGAGAGAGAATAAGAAGTGGAGGGAGAGAGAGAGAGAGAAAGAGTGGAGATGGAGGAGGATCTAGAGCAGCTTACAGAGAAACATTGATACGCACTCGCTTCACCATAAGCGAAAGGGAGAAAGAAAGTGTGTGTGTGAGAGAGCGAGAGAGAGAGAGAGAGAGACACACACATACAGCATGGCATATTTTTAAACTGTGGCCTAAATTCACTGCAGAGCTCCAGCTTTCATCTGTGCTCCAGTTTCTTTTGACGACACACACACACACACACACACACACACACACACACACACACACACACACACACACACTCAGCTGCTAATTCCATTAAAACCAAAACACAGAACAAATATGTGTGTGTGTGTGTGTGTGTGTGTGTGTGTGTGTGTGTGTGTGTGTGTACACATTATATATACTGCTGACTCTCACCTGGCTGCTATCAACAGTCTGATCTCCTGGGATCCTCTCAGCTCCGTGTGGCTCTTTAACAGGTACGACAGGTACGACAGGCACTGGAGCGAACAACCCCTTGGCTGGGCTTTGCTTCTTGGCCTCTTTACCCCCTGTAGTGGTAGCAGGCGGGGCTGAAGCAGGCGATTCTCTGCTCTTGTTAGTGTTTACATGCAGCGGGAGAAAGTTGAAGGGTTTTCTGGGCTCTGAGGAAAGCTGCCTCTGGTTGTTGGCTGCAGTGACACGGCCCTGAGAGTCGCTCCCGATGCTCCTCTGCGGATGAGAATAAAGACACGATTCAGCTTTTAAAAACTAAAAGCACGCCAGAACATTTCCACAGCCACGGTGAAGTCATTGTTTGGACTCCGTAGGATTAAATTTCAGTTTGTAACTGAGATCACTGAAAGCGTTGTGTGTTTCTGTCTTGCTCTTTTTCACTGCACATTTACAGCATCTTGTGTGGATCCTTGTTTAAAAAAATCATTTAGTGTTTTTCCTTAGTTTATTCAATAAAATCATTATTTCATCGTTTTCTCAGTACATTTATACAATATTTAAAAATATTTGTTAACGTGGTATAAATATATCCTCAAAAATAAAATCTAGGGCAAAACATTAACAGATTCCATAAGACTTACCACAAAATCATTTATTTAAATGTTTAAGACAATAAAACAGACAGAGATGACATGTTAAAGTCTTATGAGTGTTCGTTTAACACTGATAAAAGTTATAAAGGTTTCAACTGAACACATCACCATGGAAACCAAGGTTTTGACGTTTTTACGTGAATCCTGATTTGCACTTGATACTCATTACACAGGTGAGGAGTGTGTGTGTGTGTGTGTGTGTGTGTGTGTGTGTGTGTGTTTTACCTCGTCCAGGTCGGTGAAGTTAATGCGCTGCCGGAGGCGGTCGAGCTCGGCCTGATCGGGAACGGACATCTGCGTAGTGTACTTAATTTGAGGGAACGAGTGCGGCGTTCTCGCTCGTCTGCGCCCCGCCCCCGGAGTCGACTCTGGAGAGATGTCGTTGGTCAGGCGGCTCTCAGACACGGCGGAGAGCTTCTTCCTGTTTTTCTCTGACGAACGGTTCGCCTTTTTCTGCTGAACACCCCAGTCCTGAAACAGAAAAACTCGTTATACACAATCCAGATCTCACTAATGACTACAATAAAACATTATTTATATTATATACTACTATGATTTGATCATATTTACACTGTACCTTCAAACCTTTAATCATTTATTTTAATAAATAAAAATGTCTTCTGGAGATTTGTGAATTACTTTATTTAGCAGATCTGTTTCCTTCTTTTTTATATTATAATTAATACACAGCATATACATTTTCCAAAATCATTGATTATGTGTGTCTAGGAGAGATAGAGGGAGCAAGGAGATATGGAGAAAAAAGAAGACGCGAGAGAGAGAAAGAAAAAAACAGGCAGATAAAGTTAGTAGGAGAAAGTGAGAGATAGTAAAGAAAAAAAAAATCGATAAACTGAAAGTTTGAGAGAGAGAGAGAGAGAGAGAGAGAGAGAGAGCAAGAGTGAGAGTGAGGGAAAGATAGACAAAGAGACAGAGACAGAGAGAGAGAGAGCGCAAGAGTGAGAGACAGAGAGAGAAAGAGGGAGAGAGAGAGACACAGAGAGAGTGAGAGACCATGTTATTGAGTCGATCCTCCAGGCTGCCGTTGCTGACGGTCCAGTTGTGCAGCTCCTGTTCATCTGCACAGTCATCAATCGGGACTCCACCTGTCGCCATTTTATTCCCTCAGCACTTACTGTACACACACACACACACATTTTCACTGGACTTAATATACTAAATAAACACAGAAATCATTTGAGGAAAGGAAAAATAAAAAATATTAATAAAACTAATCCCTTTTGAACAGGGATATGGTCTGTTTATATATAATAAGTATCTTGTATGTTTATGTATATTTTATTATACAGTATTTACTCTGTTGATAAATGCAGCTCACTACACTGAGTACCAGGGGTAGTGCACTAATCAGGACTGGACTGCATCGAAATTTAAGTATTATCATATTTAAATATTAAATGTATATTTAGCATTTTTTATCATAAATAAATGAATACATGATATTTTTAGACTGATTTTAAGAGAGACAGTACATTTGTGTAATTACCTTACATTAAGGCCTATAGTCTTTCCACACTAATGGAAAAAGTTTTTTAAATTGAATGATAAAATGTGAAAAGTGGAGTAATAATGAGATAATCCGTGATGAAGGAGAAGGAAAGTCTGAGGTGAAGGAAAGTGCAGCAGCTCTGCCGCCTCACAGGCTCATTCTCCCGAGCAACACTCTCACACTCTTCCCTCACTCTTCCCTCTCTCTTCCCTCTCCAGAATTTGGGTAACTATTTGACGTGTAAACTAAACCGCTGTTTCCTCGGACGCGACCGAAAACAAACCCTTTAAAAAAGAGAGAAAAAGAAAACCGCCGCCTCTCCTCACAAAGTTTAGCCTCCGATGCTAACCCTCCCTCACCTTTTTATATATATACGCGGGTGTTTGCGCGCGCGCATTCAGGAACCAACAGATGGCGCGAGACCTTGTCGCCACGGAAACCCTTTCGGCCACCCGCGAAAATAATCACCGCGGCCGCACGTGCGATTGAGCGCGCAACCGCTCACTGGTTTATTATGGAGGAGGGGATTGGAGGGGAGGGCTGCACTGTTGTAATGCGCATGCGCATACTCTATAACGTATGAGGGGAAAACAGGTAGAGGACAGTGTAAAGATGGAGGGAGAACAGAGGGAGGGATGGAGGGAGAGGTGAAGAGATGGACAGGTGTAGAGATGGAGAGATGGACAGGTGTAGAGGTGAAAAGATGGACAGGTGTAGAGGTGGAGAGATGGACAGGTGTAGAGGTGGAGAGATGGACAGGTGTAGAGGTGAAGAGATGGACAGGTGTAGAGGTGTAGAGATGGACAGGTGTAGAGATGGACAGGTGTAGAGGTGTAGAGATGAAGAGATAGACAGGTGTAGAGGTAAAGAGATGGACAGATGTAGCGATGGACAGGTGTAGCAATGGACAGGTGTAGAGATGGAGAGATGGACAGGTGTAGAGATGGAGAGATGGACAGGTGTAGAGATGGAGAGATGGACAGGTGTAGAGATGGAGAGATGGACAGGTGTAGAGGTGGAGAGATGGACAGGTGTAGAGGTGGAGAGATGGACAGGTGTAGAGGTGGAGAGATGGACAGGTGTAGAGATGGAGAGATGGACAGGTGTAGAGATGGACAGGTGTAGAGATGGACAGGTGTAGAGATGGACAGGTGTAGAGATGGACAGGTGTAGAGATGGACAGGTGTAGAGGTGTAGAGATGGACAGGTGTAGAGATGGACAGGTGTAGAGATGGAGAGATGGACAGGTGTAGAGGTGTAGAGATGGACAGGTGTAGAGATGGACAGGTGTAGAGGTGGAGAGATGGACAGGTGTAGAGGTGGAGAGATGGACAGGTGTAGAGGTGGAGAGATGGACAGGTGTAGAGGTGGAGAGATGGACAGGTGTAGAGGTGGAGAGATGGACAGGTGTAGAGGTGGAGAGATGGACAGGTGTAGAGGTGGAGAGATGGACAGGTGTAGAGGTGGAGAGATGGACAGGTGTAGAGGTGGAGAGATGGACAGGTGTAGAGGTGGAGAGATGGACAGGTGTAGAGGTGGAGAGATGGACAGGTGTAGAGATGGAGAGATGGACAGGTGTAGAGATGGAGAGATGGACAGGTGTAGAGATGGAGAGATGGACAGGTGTAGAGATGGAGAGATGGACAGGTGTAGAGATGGAGAGATGGACAGGTGTAGAGATGGAGAGATGGACAGGTGTAGAGATGGAGAGATAGACAGGTGTAGAGATGGAGAGATAGACAGGTGTAGAGATGGAGAGATGGACAGGTGTAGAGGTGGAGAGATGGACAGGTGTAGAGGTGGAGAGATGGACAGGTGTAGAGGTGGAGAGATGGACAGGTGTAGAGGTGGAGAGATGGACAGGTGTAGAGGTGGAGAGATGGACAGGTGTAGAGATGGAGAGATGGACAGGTGTAGAGATGGAGAGATGGACAGGTGTAGAGGTGGAGAGATGGACAGGTGTAGAGATGGACAGAAATAAAGTTTGCTTCTAGTTATCTCCCTGCAGTTCCTGGAAGCTCTCGTTGACTTTACTCATTATTGATTGCACTAAATTCTCCCGGAGCTCGCTCGCTCTTCTCCCGGAGCTCGCTCGCTCTTCTCCCGGAGCTCGGTCCCTCAGTGACCCCCGGCCACTCACTACATTCCTCCAGTTCTGTCAGACCACTAAAGTTCTAGCTAACAGGCTAGCATTACTAGCTAACTAGCGCCTCTAAATGTCAACTATACGTGATTTTACACGTGTATTATAATTATATATTTAAATGCACGCTTCATTGTAATAATAGAAAACAGTACAAATTTTAACAGAACAAAACAAAACGCTGAACAGCAAAGGCAATCACTGAGTCAAATTCAAACCCCAACACGCTCCCTTTGCACGCGCACTACAGCCCGATGTGAATGAGTGTGACTCTGCGCCCTACTAGTGCCCTTCATCACCGTTTAGGACATAACCTTGATTCCGAACCGAAACTAGCAGTGCGAGGCTCAGCAAAAACACTCGGCTTACAAAGATACCACATTACCTTCGAGTCTGCTCCGTTCCTAGTGTAGTGCATCCGCTACCGGTTAAAACTCACTCGGTGTGACTGCGGCGAATAGTTTTTACAGAATTTTTCCGAAAGTAAGAGCTCGGTTTACTGAGCGGCCCGTTCCTCAATGCGCCGCCATCTTTCTTTCTCCTCACAGATCCGCGGAGGGATCCGCGAGTGCACAATGTCTCAAAGACAGTTAACAACTTACAACAAATTCTGTTTTTGTATTTATGAATTTATGAATAATGGCGCGTTAAGTTGTTTTCTCTGGTAATGCTTTTATAATTTGCCTTCAATTATTTACAATTGATCAAACCTTGCAGCGCTAGTTGTTTACGCGGATGCAGAAAAGACTACGGTCAGGATGTAAAGCTCCCGTCGTAAGAATCATGTAAAGTTGTGGGAGCTGCAGATGTTCTCAGGTTGATACAGAAAATCTTAATATTTCCCTTATTATCACTTTAATAATTTTTTATCTATAAGCATTAAATTACCATAATAATGATCTCAGATATGTTTTTAGGCCCAGACTTGTGTAGACTCAGGTGTCTGTGCTCCAACACTTCCATCTCCAACGCTATTAAAGTTTATTAATGAGACAATTAATTAAAGATAAATAGATAGATTCCATTGTTTTCCAAAAACATTGGGGAATAAGGTGCAATATGTGCCAAGAAGAATCTGATGATACCAACTAATCTAAATTCATCTTCCTTTTTAGTTTATTTTAGTGTATTAGAAGTTTAGACCTCAGAATGTGACATGAATTTAATTTAATATTATAATTAAAGCACAACTATCTGTCTATTAAAGTGTGTAATATCACAATATACATAATTTTGCTCACGTTTGGGTATTTTTCTGATTTCCTATTTGGAGAACCCCATATAAAAAAAATAGCATTTTGTAGTAACTTCTGAGCAAATCATGAAAAAGAAAAAAATGTTCTCTTTATATCTGCTAATTCACGTGTAGCTGGGAATAATATTTTTTAAAGATATTAAGTCCTGAACGTGGCTTCCCAGATACAACACTTTTTTCTTTACATTTGATGAATATTATATGATGATGTGAGAAATAAAATCTAAAGTACTTTACAAATTCCAATTAAAGGTCACAACCAAGAAACTAAATAAGTATTTTGATTCGTTTCGCAAAATATATTTAGAAAAATCAATTCAGTTTCATGAAATAATTCAGTGATACTGTTCCCTTCTTCTTTCTGGACCTGCTGGACTCATCCTGATGTTCTACCTCAGGATTGAGAGTTCTTCACAACGGAGATCATCAGGGACAAACTTACACTAATGAAGAACATCTTATTCATTCTTCATTACCACATTATCTGTGTAAAGCTGTTCTGAGATGATGTTCATTGTTAAAAGTGCAAAACAAATAAACATAAAATGAATTAAATTGAATTGTGAAGCTGAGGATTTGTGGAACCATGAAGATGTATTTGGAATGTAATAAATATAAACCATCATCTACAATGGTATAATGGCAGTTTTATACTCCAGTCTCCATCATCAAACTTCTGATAACCTCAGCAATGATGGAACTAAAATGAATGAATCTCAGGGAGTTTTTGTTGTTGCCACTGTTACCACTTGCTTGCTTATGAGAGATAACTGTATCTCTGTAAAGCTGTTTTGGGACAATGTTCATTGTTAGAAGTGCTAAAGAACATAACGCTGAAATAGGAATAGATAACATTTCTGCCATTATTCTTTCATTCAAGGTCCAGTTATAATGAACTGCTCAGAAAATCCCTCTTTTCAATCGACAGTAAAATACTCTCGTATCTTTTAGACTTTTTTTTTTCATTTGATCTCATTTGTCATCATTGTTTCATCTGTAGAGAATCACAAGGGCATTTTAGGATATTAATTTAAGTATAAATAATTGATTATTATTTATATGTTTCTTTATATGACTTATGCACCTATACTGGTCACCGATGCCCAGGTTGGTGATTATTACTTTCGTTTACCACAACACAGTTTGTTGGTATTTGTTTATTTATTTATTTATAAGGATTAATAAGTGATTTTAGTAGTAATAAAACTTCAAACCAAACGTGATCATGCGTATTGTAGGAAATCTCACAGCTGCAGGGTTGGAGTCCTGATTGGAGTTTCACAAGCACTCCTGATGTCAGTGACGGTTTCTTTATTGTTCTAGGGTTTCCTCCTACCTTGGAGAACATGCTTATATAAATATGTAAACGTACACCAAACAGGCAGAACTTTATGACCGACTGCCTAATATTGTGTTGGTCCCCTTTTGCTGCCGAAACAGTTCAGACCCATCGAGCATCAACAGCATGAACAGCATGAACCAGCCTTCGCTCCCTATGTGCAATAATGATCTTAGGCCGCCCACGACCCTGTCGCCGGGTTACCACTGTTCCTTCCTTGGAGCACTTTTGATAGATACTGACCACTGCCCACAAGAGCTGCAGTTTTGGAGATGCTCCGACCCAGTCGTCTAGACGCCACATTTTGTCTCAAACTCACTCAAATCCTTACACGTCAACTTTAAGGACAAAATGTTAACTGAACATAAAGTTATGCCTGATACCAGACTTCAGATCCACTGTAATACACTAGTTTAACCGCCAGATGTCAGGATTGCTCAGAAATAAAACAACAATTTCAGTGTTCAGTTTGCGTTTAATGCATTAAGTGAAATAAAACACAAGATGGTAAAAGTCGTTGGGTTTGAGATGAAGGAGAAATTCAATCGTAAAACGTTCCAGTTTCTAGTCATTAAGGTAAAACCGTCTTCAGGAGAGGACAATACATTGAGAGCTTTAGGAGAAGGCCGGATAGTTCTTTGGATTTCTGTGCATGCGTTAATTGATTAGTAACTGGGATCGTGAAAAGGAAATAGCATCCACGTTTATATCATTAATATGTATAAGTGTGTGTTTTTCTCTTTTTCTATATTCCTATATTCAGTGTTTTGTGTTGGTTACATTTCAAGCATATTCAAGCTTCATCTTTTTCAAACTCATGGATACAATACAGTCCTCACATTTCATAAAATCAAAGTGAAATGCAAACTCGATGGTAGAACAAGATGAGGAGAGAAAAAATCTATATACAAACCCTGAGGTGTGTTTCCTCCTTAAAAAATAAAGATTAGCAAAAAAAAAAAAAAAGTGAAGTCTGGCAGAGCAAGGCATGTTCCTCGGTCTGGAAGTGCATCTGTGCAGCATTGGTTCCATCCCAAACGTATGTTCTTGCTAGAATGGCGAGAGGTCAGGTCTTTAAAAACCGTACAATTCAGAGTGTTTATTTTTTATTTTTTCTAAAATGCTATTAAGGCTCAGGGTCAAAGGTCATCTAGGCAAAACAGGGGAGCTGGGAAAGCAGGCAGAGTTCCGGGGTGAGAGGCCGTTGTGTAGTTTCCACAGCAGCTCCTCGTTCTCCATTGAGAGCCTTTTGTTGGCTTTCGACTCTTTCTGTAGTGTCTGCTGGAGCATCGCCTGCTCTGTGGATAACTGCCTACAGGGGGAAAGAAACGTGTCAAAATTTGTGGATGGATGGGAGATTAGTGGGACTTTTAGTGGGACTTTATTGGTTTGAGTAGATTTAGGGGAGTTGGTTAAATCTGTAGGTAGATGGTGGAATAGTGGGATCTGTAGGTAGGTGTATGTGGGATTGGGGGATCTATAAGTAGAAATTGGATTGATGAGGTATTAGTGGGGTCTGAGGGTAGATATAGGTGGACTTGGGGGGGATCTATAGGCTAGATGGATGGTGT
>NC_139600.1:16644636-16647136 GCF_946808225.1 Silurus aristotelis | reverse complement strand
GTCTGAGGTGATCAGTTCGCGTGATCGTTAGCCGGAGCTTTGAGTGAGCAGAGAGAAAAACTTGTGTGTTTTTGAATTTTTTTTAGAAAGCATCTCAAAGCAAGCACAGACGTTAGCGTAGCTTCAGGGTACAACAGCTAAACTATGTAAAACACGCCCAGACACACACACACACACACACACACACACACACACACACACACACACACACACACACACACACACACACACACACACACACACACACACACACACAGGATTTGTGCTCTGCCCCTGTCACTGGGGTAAAAACAGTAATCATGGACTGTTTTTAGCATTTAGCGTGCTCGCTAATCATTATATCATTATACAGGATTATTACATCATCACACACGACCATATACGGTCAATAATCAGTAAGAAAGAATTTTACTAAATCTGACATCCTCACAGATTAGCACCGAGACGAAGAGAGTCCTGACAACAACAACAAAGAGACAGTGACAGAATGAGACAATTAGAGAGTGAATGAATGAGACAGTGAGAGAGTGAGACAGTGAGAGAATGAGACAGTGAGAGAATGAGACAATTAGAGTGTGAATGAATGAGACAGTGAGACAGTAAGAAAATGAGACGGTGAGAGAGTAAATGAATGAGGCAGTGAGACAGTGAGACAGTAAGAAAATGAGACAGTGAGAGAGTGAATGAATGAGGCAGTGAGACAGTGAGACAGTGAGAGATTTAGAGAGTGAATGAATGAGACAGTGAAAGAGTGAGAGAATGAGATAGTGAGAGAATTAGACAGTGAGACAGTAAGAGAATGACAGTGAGACAGTGAGAGAATGAGACAGTTAGAGAATGAGACAGTAAGAGAATGAGACAGTGAGAGAATAAGACAGTGAAAGAATGAGACAGTGAGAGAATGAGACAGTGAGAGAATGAGACAGTGAGACAGAAAGAGAGTGAGACAGTGAGAGAATGAGACAGTGATAAAATGAGACAGTGAGAGAGTAAGACAGTGAGAGAATGAGACAGTGAGACAGAGAGAGAGTGTATGAGAGTGAGACAGTGAGAGAATAAGACAGTTAGACAGAAAGAGAATGAGATAATGAAAGATTGAGACAGTGAGAGAGTGAGACAGGGAGAGAGTGAGACAGTGAGAGAATGAGACAGTGAGACAAAGAGAGAGTGCGACAGTGAAAGAATAAGACAGTGAGACAGATAGAGAATGAGACAGTAAAAAAGAGACAGTGAGACAGAGAGAGAGTGAGACAGAAAGAGACTGAGACAGTGAGACAGTGAGAGAATGAGACAGTAAAAGAATAAGACAGAGAGAGTAAGACAGTAAGAGAATGAGACAGTGAGACATTAAGAGAATGAGACAGTGAGAGATGAGACAGTGAGAGAATGAGACAGTAAGACAGTGAGAGAATGAGAAAGTGAGACAGTGAAAGAATGAGACAGTGAGAAAATGAGATAGTGAGACAGAGAGACAGTGAAACAGTAAGAGAATGAGAGAGTAAGACAGTAAGAGAATGACAGTGAAAGAGTGAGACAGTGAGAGAATGAGACAGTGAGAAAATGAGACAGTGAGACAGAGAGACAGTGAAACAGTGAGAGAATGAGACAGTAAGACAGTAAGAGAATGACAGTGAAAGAGTGAGAGAGTGAGAGAATAAGACAGTAAAAGAATAATACAGTGAGAGAATGAGACAGTGAGACAGTGAGAGAATGAGACAGTAATAGAATGAGACAGTGAGAGAGTGAGAGAATGAGACAGTGAGACAGAGAGAGAGTGTGAGAGTGAGACAGTGAGAGAATGAGACAGTGAGAGAATGAGACAGTGATAGAATGAGACAGTGAGAGAGTGAGAAAGTGAGAGATTGAGTGAACGAGACAGTGAGACAGAGAGAGAGTGTGAGAGAGTAAGACAGTGGGTGAATGAGACAGTGAGACAGAAAGAGAGTGAGACAGTTAAAGAGTGAGACAGTGAGAGAATGAGACAGTGACACAGAGAGAGAGTGAGACAGTGAGAGAAGGAGACAGTGAGACAGAGAGAGAGTGAGACAGTGAAAGAATGAGACAGTGAGACAGAGAGAGTGTGATACAGTGAAACAGTGAGAGAATGAGACAGTGAGACAGAGAGAGAGTGAGACAGTGAGAGAAGGAGACAGTGAGACAGAGAGAGAGTGAGACAGTGAAAGAATGAGACAGTGAGACAGAGAGAGTGTGATACAGTGAAACAGTGAGAGAATGAGACAGTGAGAGAAGGAGACAGTGAGACAGAAAGACAGCTGTACCTCACTGAAGATGTGCTGCACGACGACGGCGAGAGCCTCTAGTTTGCGGTTGCTGTGGGTGAGGAGGGAGCGTAGTTGGAGGATTGAGCGATTCTTCTCCTCTTCATCAGGGTGTATGTGAGATGCTCGTGGTCCTCGGGAACCTCTGGTGCTCGGACACACTGTAGGAGACGAGGAGTTTAACATGTGCAGCATGGTCAACACACACACACACACACACA
>NC_139600.1:16633050-16643050 GCF_946808225.1 Silurus aristotelis | reverse complement strand
ACCTCCTGAGCTTTGTGAAGTGCATTTAAACACCAATCTGCAGCACAGCTAATACGAACACTGATAAGAGCACTTTGTAGGTCAGTAGATCAAATCACTGAAGTTCTGCTGATGTCAAAGTTTGGAGGTTACTACGATGACTGTTTTGCCACCTTGATGCCATCATGGTAGAGGAGATACAGGAATTGGTGAATATTTCTGTCATCAAACAATCAGGTGAGGCAGGACCCTTTTGTGAGGCAACAACTCTACCTACTACCCCACCCCACAAAGACTCTTCATGGCAACATCTGTACCTGCTGCTCCACTTCTAAAACATGACAAAAACTGTCTGCTACACTAACCTCAAAACCCTAATAGCAACAATACTTCCCCCTAAAATACCACCAAACCTGGATGGCAACAACTCTACCTGCTACTTCATCTCTAACACCTTGATGGCAACAATTTTGCCTCCAAAACCTCCCTTAAAACCTTGATTGCAACATGGATCTACCCCCCAAAAACCACGATCCAACAACTCTACCCCCACATCATCTTCAAAACCCTGATAGCAACAAATCCACCCCCACCACCATCAAAGCCATGAGGGTAAAACCTCTTATACCCCCAAAACCTTGATGACACAGCTCTACCCCTACACCACATACAAATAAACTCCAAAAAACATTATGATGACAACTTTGCAAGCTCCAATACCCTCAAAACCTTAATGGCAACAACTCAACCTCCCCAAATCACACCCAAAACCATGATAGCAACAAGATTGACAGAAGATCTACTCCATCAGGGACTACACATTTTTGGTGCCAGGTGAAAAGAGGTAATAGTTATAGCGATTAGGCAAAAACTATTTAAACACTTACCTGGTCAACATCTCCATCTCTGGAAGTCTGCCTTACTTCTACGTCATCTATGTGGCGTCCTCTCACATCTCTCACTGTTTTGGTGACCATTGAACTTGCATTCTGCACATGATAAATGTTTTTGACAGCCCTGGACCCCAGGAGCTCTGGTGGTTGTTTTTTGACCATCAGAGTCCATGTAGATTTGTTCTCAGTGTCTGACATTGTTGCAGGAATGGCTGCTCTTGCCTGAGTAGAAGATGGATGGTTCTTCTTCACTCCAGTGTCACATTGTTTCCTTCTAATGGTTGCTCTATTTCTAGTGGTAGGAGAATTTTTCTCAGAGACTGCAGCTAATTGTTTCTGATCAGTATTTATCAGTCTTGGAGTGAAAGTGGGCCTCGAATAAACTTTATGGTTGACACTCTTCAGATTAGGTCTAGAAAACTGTTTGAGGTCCACTTTGGGGGATTTAAATTTAAGGGTTTTTATGGGACACTTAGTGTGGGATAAATATGAAGGATCATTAGTATTTTGTGTGATGTTTCTGATTGGACAGTATAAAGAGTCTTTGATGTTCTGCATGGGAGTAAATAGTTGGGCACTTTGAGAAACAAAAGGCAACATTGTCTGATTGTGGGTTAATTCTGCAGGTAGTTGAGGTGGATATTTCTCTGTTGAAAGATCATCTGTCTGCACAACCTCCTGGTGGATTGTGCTCAAAAAGTACATATCAGACCTCTCATCTGAGATATGAATCTGCTTCTCCTCACTGTATAGCTCCAGTGACTCCTGAAGAAGACTCACAGGGCCCACATCCAGACACCCAACTGACAACATCATCTGATCCTCTTCCTTGTGAAATTCTAATAACTCCTGATGAGCCTTGTTGTAAAGTTTACTCCCAATGTCCACACTGGGAGTCATGGAGTTTGATATCTGGCCCTGCTCTTTGGGCGGATCCACTGAATCCTGAAAAGATTCCTGAAGAGCCTTACAAATCGGGTCCACACTGGGCCTCGTAGTTGAGCTGCACATCTGGTCCGCTTCATTGGGATGATCCACTGAATCCTGAAAAGTCTCCTGATAGAGCTCAATCACAAAGCCCACACTGGGCCTCCTGTTTGAGCCGCACCTCTGGACCTCTTTAGGATCACTTTGTTTCCTTACTGATACATCAGCAGACCCCAGAGACAAAAATGTATCATCTTCTTCGTCCTCACCCTCCTCATCCTCAGAAGAGAACAGCTGTGCCTCTGTAGCTGAGGAGTCACCATGTTCTCTGTCAACACCAGAATTTCTAAAGACATTATCGTTCTCATGGTTTGGACTTTGAATTGTTGAAACGTTATCTTGGTCCTCAGGTTCAGCATGCCAGGCTTCTTCACTTGCGTCTAAATAAACTGAAACCGAGTTGTCGTTGTCATCAGGTCTGCAGTCTGGACTTTGAATACCTGAGTCATCTTCACTGGTGGCTGCTTTGCTCCCCATCATCCCTTCTGGCAATTCTGCATCCATGCTGTATGTAGAGTCAGGTGATGATGATGATGAAGTCGATAACAATGAGGAGGAGGATTTGAGGAAATCGTTGTTGTTCTGTAACTGTAGACACATGCTTTGGTGGACCCCATCCTGGGGCTTCATGGTTGGAGCAGATGGATGAAGGTGACTCATGTTTTCACTTAAACACAACACCAGTCAGAGATTAGACAGCTAGCACTGTCCATATCTTCAATGGCCACAGAACGATAAGATAAAACCAAGTTGAGGGATGATTCTGAATATCGTTGCATTCTGGAGTTTGGAAGACCATCACGTCACTTCAGGTTCTTCACAAGAAACCTGGAAAAGGAACATTAACACCAAACATGTGAAAGACCAGACAACAGTACTTTTTGGGTCATAAGAATCACATTCAGTAGTGTGAGTCACTAGTGTGTGTGTGTGTGTGTGTGTGTGTGTGTGTGTGTGTGTGTGTGTGTGTATATATATATATATGTGTGTATATGTGTGTGTACTGCTGCCCTCTACTGGTCGAACTCAAGCACTTAAAAGTCATATCTTCTTTGGCCATAAAGTAACTGTCTCAAGCCAAATAACCTCCACATCACACACACCTGGTGAAGACCACGCCTTTAACTACATCTGTCCATTAAACCACTCCAGCTAATGTGGGTCAGAAGAAAGCTAATAAAAGCAGCACCAGTTTTATTTAAAAAATCAGGCCAGAATTTTTCTGTCTCCAGATACAGAGGCTAACAGATATTGTCGTTGTGAGAAGCTCAGACTGAACCTACACAACCACACATGAGTTTGTGATGAGCTTGTGCAGGTCAGCATTGTTTTCTCCCAGAACAGAGGTCATATTTCAGGTGCAGTCGCTGCTCTTCAGGACGATCGATGAGTTTCCCAGAAAATGGATGGATATATGACCTTAATACACAAGGTCATGAAAAGGAAGATCTTCTACTCGCATCATCTTACTTCACCAGTATGACTGTGTTTTGAGTAAGTGGCGTAGTGGCAGTAAGTTTGAGCCATGACATGAATAAGTAAATTATTTTTAGAATGAATCAAGTTGAGAGTCAAGTCGAGATGAGTCGAGTCCATGTGAGGAGAGTCGATGTGAATCAAGTCAAGTCAAGTCAAGGTGATTATAGGTGAGTCGAGGTAACTCAAGTCAAGGTGAGTCAATGTGAGTTGAGTCAAGTCGAGGTGAGATAAGTCAATGTGAGTTGAGTCGAGTCGAGGTGACGTGAGTCAATGTGAGTTGAGGCGAGTCAAGTCGAGGTGAGGTAAGTCAATGTGAGTTAAGTCGAGTCGAGGTGAGTCAATGTGAGTTGAGTTGAGTCGAGTAGAGTCGAGCCAAGGTGAGGTGAGTAAATGTGAGTTGAGTTGAGTCAAGTCGAGGTGATTATATTATTTGTGATTAAATTATTGTTATATTTTTTTTTCTTTCACTGGTGCTATGCTTTCTTTCTTTCTTCTCTCTGTCTCTCTCTCAAAGTCGCTTCCTTCAGTCTATCTTATTTCTCCTGAGGGATTCTGGTATAGCAGCCATATCAGAGCATGGAAAATGTTCTAGTAAAGCCACTCGCAAAGCAAACAAACAAACAGCGTGCTTTAAAAACCGACACGCCTCAGGCTGACAACTCCATCTGTCCATTTTAGTCCTCTTTTACCTTTTTTTCATTTAACAATACAGAAATAAAGTGCACTCGGTGTCTCGTGAGGACTGAAGTGCACTCGGTGTCTCGTGAGGACTAAAGTGCACTCGGTGTCTCGTGAGGACTGAAGTGCACATGGTGTTCCAGCACCAAGCTTATTTACTTGAAGCACACACCTAAAGATCAGCAGAAATCTGATTAGTGATTAAACACCTGACTGCAGCATCATCACTATTAGCAAACCTGGAGCAGAACTCATTTAATAATAACATAATAAACACATATGACGTTTTCCCCAAAAGTATTGGGACACCTGACTTCTTCAGCCATATATTCTTCTTCCCCAGACTGTTCCCACAATGTGGGGGACACACAACTGTACAGGACGTCTTTGGAGCATGACATTATTTTCCCCTCACTTGAACTAGGAGATCCAAACCTGTTCCAGTATAACAATACCCAAATCCAGCTCCATGAAGATATGCATTTCATGGGTGGAGGGTGTGGAAGATCTCCTGCTATAGAGCTTCCACCCTATTGAAGACCTTTAGGATGAATGTGAACCCTGACTCCAACCCAGGTCTCCTGACCTTCTCACCTACATCAGTACCTGGCTTTACTAACATCCTTGTGACTTGTGGAACTCATTAGAAGTGTAAATGGATGCTTAATTTGTGGAATGGTGATGTTTAAAAAAGAGCACAAACCAAACTTGTGGTCAGGTGTCCACAAACCTTTGGAATAACCTGAATGTTCTTTGGGTCTTTTGGTAGTGATTAAGGAAGATGGCGGTCGAGTGTGTGTGTGAGTGTGTGCGAGTGTGTGTGTGTGTGTGTGTGTGTGTGTGTGTGTGTTGTTTAATGCCCTCGAGCTAAGAATTGTTGCGCCTGTAGATTCCTCTCTCTGCCAAGCCGCTCAGCTGTAATGAGCTCAATGTTCAAATATGCACTTGTTTTAAATCTAACAAACACAAACACACACACACACACACACACACACACACACACACACACACACACACACACACACACACACACACACACACACACAGCTAATCCATAGATCTTTAGCAATGTAAAGTCTGTGACTTCTGAAACATTAAAGCGTTTACACATTGAGACTAAACAGATCAAATCTTTTAGTGATTTAGTGTTAAATCTGCTCCTAAAACTTACTTTTTCACCACAGCTTTTATGTGATCGTTTTATTTTTGAGAGGGATTCTGTAAAATTTATTTAAAACAATAATTGTATTATTATTATTATTATTTGAATTATTATTAATATTAATATTATTTAAAATTTTTATTTATATTTCTTCTATGTTTGGAAAGTGCTTCTAGATGTAACTTTTAAAGGCGCTATACAAAATAAATATTATTAATATTACTATTATTAATAATATTAATATGAATATTATTATTATTATTATTATTATTATTATTATTATTATTATTTATATTGCTATTATTATTATAAATATTATTATTATTATTATTATTATTATTATTATTATTATTTATATTGCTATTATTATTATTAATATTATTATTATTATTATTATTATTATTATTATTATTTATATTGCTATTATTATTATTAATATTATTATTATTATTATTATTATTATTATTATTATTTATATTGCTATTATTATTATTATTATTATTATTATTATTTATATTGCTATTATTATTATTATTATTATTATTATTTATATTGCTATTATTATTATTATTATTATTATTATTATTAATATTATTATTATTATTATTATTATTATTATTATTTATATTGCTATTATTATTATTATTATTATTATTATTATTATTATTATTTATATTGCTATTATTATTATTATTATTAATATTATTATTATTATTATTATTATTATTATTATTATTATTATTATTTATATTGCTATTATTATTATTATTATTATTATTTATATTGCTATTATTATTATTATTATTAATATTATTATTATTATTATTATTATTATTATTATTATTATTATTTATATTGCTATTATTATTATTATTATTATTATTATTTATATTGCTATTATTATTATTATTATTATTATTATTATTATTAATATTATTATTATTATTATTATTATTATTATTATTATTATTATTATTTATATTGCTATTATTATTATTATTATTATTATTATTATTATTATTTATATTGCTATTATTATTATTATTATTAATATTATTATTATTATTATTATTATTAATATTATTATTATTATTATTATTATTATTATTATTATTTATATTGCTATTATTATTATTATTATTATTATTATTATTTATATTGCTATTATTATTATTATTATTAATATTATTATTATTATTATTATTATTATTATTATTTATATTGCTATTATTATTATTAATATTATTATTATTATTATTATTAATATTATTATTATTATTATTATTTATATTGCTATTATTATTATTATTATTATTATTATTATTAATAATAATATTATTATTATTATTATTATCATTATTATTACAGTTTTTCTCATTTGCTTAAACTCTATTGTCTGAACCAAATGCTCAGTTGCCTGAACCCACTGATTGAATCAATCACTCTTTTGGCAAAACCATAAACACTTTTCACCTGTTTAGACACAACTTGCCAACACATTTTCATTGTGATGCACCCGTGCTGCATAATGGTGAGCACAGGTGACAAAAGTCAAACACAATTAAATCACAAGTGTCACCACTTGAACACTACAACTCAAAATGGATCACACTTGTGGCTAATGATGTGAGGGAACATATACAGTAAGCCAGTTCAGAGAGCACTGGTTTGTGAGACCCTACAATGGATAGAAATCTGAGAGGAAGAGTTCGTGTGAGAGGAGGTCAAGGTGGTCAGCGAAGACAAGGAACAGTAATATCTGATGAAATCAGAGCTACTGTGATTGACCATGTTCTTGTCCATGGTATGAGCATGAGGGAGGCTGGACAAAGGGTACAACCAAACATCAGTAGACTCACTGTGTCCACCATAATCCGAAGATTTAGAGAAGATAACAAGTAATTACCTTTTTTTGACATTATAGTACAGTATGTAAATGTTGACAGCAATTACTGTATGACAGACTACATACTGTACCACAGTATACTGTAAGTAAATATATGTTTCAGAACATCACTGTACCAATGTACTGTAGTATTGTCATGGAGGGTTGGTCTAACTGTTTGTAGGCCTAGTATTCCATGTATATTTTTTGTAACTCCATGTTCTCTTTTTGTAGAATTGAAAGACTGCCACATGGGGGTGGGAGGACAGGTATGTTCTCCCCCCACCAAGAGATATGGTCCGTGAGAACAATGCCATTAAACTGAGTGAAATTCAGCAGAAGATCATTGAGGACCATGTACATTTTGAGGGTATCATCAGTGTCAGCCTCTTTACTGTTGATCGTGTCCTCAGAGTCAGAGAGCAAAGATTCCAGTATGTACAGGTTGGCAAATATCCAGACACATCCGATGTTGATTATTCTAAGTAGTGATTTACTGTAGCGGCCTAAATCACTTTTTCCGTATCACTTACAAAACTATATCTATTTCTACAGAGGGTTCTTCAACTGGATGCAATGGAAAGACCCCATGAATACGTGTACACGGATGAAGCTGGGTTTAATCTTACCAAATCTCACTCAATCACACGCGAGATGCTCTGTTAGGGCAGCAGGATGAGAATCCCATCTATGTTGTTGTTTGGGACAATGTTTTCACAGAGTCCTCCAGGTTAAAGAGTGGTTCAATATGAACCAAGGTTATATCAATCTTTGCCTTCCACCGTACTCGCCTTTCCTAAACCCCATTGAGAAATTCTTCTCCTCATGACGGTGGAAGGTATATGAACGCCAACCTTACACCAGGGTACATCTCCTGCAAGCCATGGGCCTGTGGTGACATAGGTGTGGAGGCATGCCAAGCCTGGATACGGCATGCCAGGGGTTTTTCCCCCCGTTGCCTGGTCAGACAAAATGTGCCCTGTGATGTGGATGAAGCCCTTTGGCATGACCCAGTACGGAGACATGATGCTGGGCTGAGTAATGCACTTATTTGTATATTTTTGTACTTTATTTTTACATGGGCTTACTGTACACAAGTGGCAAACGCATAAGATTTCTGTTTGTTTTTACAAGTGCTACGTGAAAATGCACAAGATTTCTGTTTTGTCTTTTTGTACAAGTGCAAAATGCACAGGGTTTTTTTGTTTTGCAACATGCATTTATCCTACAGTGAACAATAAACATTTATTTCTCCAGCTTCATGTCCTGAGCATTGTGTTTTCTATTTTTCTACGTAGTGTTTAGTGACTGTTCCGTAGTGATTTTAATTTTGATTGACTCGGGGCTAGTTCAGTTTTGAGCACAGATTCAACTGTTTTGAGGTGAAAGTTTGGTTTTGCAAGAAGAGTCTGAGGTTTTGTGAATGTAGCTTGAGAATTGGGTTTTGTGTTCACAGTTTAGAGAAAAAGAGAGCAGCTTTCAAGAAATGTGTCTTAGCAATCTAGAAAAACTGTATTACATCACACAGCAGCGATGACAGGGGGCCAAGCACCGCAGGTTTATTGTGGTGTTTAGAGTTTTTTTTTTAAATGTAATACTGTTTTTGTGTCTAAAAACATTTAGACATCGTTTTGACATTGATTGATCTCTTACAGATTTAACTTACAGAAGTTGCTGATTTTATAAACTGATCATTTATGAAGCAAATCTCCATTAAATATCAATAATTTCATTTGTCAGATGGAATTGAATTAAAACTTCTTCAGTCATGAAGATCATACATTCCCCTCCTGAATTTAAATTATTAAATGTATTAAATAAACGAGTGATGGAACAACAGACCAAAACTTACTTTCCAACCTTCTGCTCTCTGGGCTGGCCTGATTCTTCCTTATCTATTATTTTTAAATGGAGTTCTCCTGCTGCTGAGGATGTTCTCCACATAGGGATTCATAAGGTTACTGTGGAACCATGAAGATGGATTTGGACTGTAGTTAATATAAAGAGTTTGCTACAAAGGTACAACAGTTGAGGATGAGGATGGGGTACCATTTTAAACTTGGTTCCTCTCAATATTTCTTCCTCATGCCATCTTAGGGAGTTGTTTACCTCATCATGCTAATTTGGGACGCGGTCCACAGTTGGACGCTATCTCCAAGTTACAACGAATTCATTTAAATTCTCCTAGAGCTTTCCACTGTCTTGTTATTGGTGGTGGTGATGGTGTTTTTTTTAGCAGGAACACTGACAAGTCCAATATGATGTAATTCTCTGAATCATTTTTCTCCAAACACATGCTTTTGAACCAAGTGGTTGCCATGGAGACAAGCTGGTGCATATCTTTAGCTTCAAGTTACGTGAGGACACGTGAGGCTCAGAAACACAAATCTAACGTCACCCGATTCCTCTCCGTATTTCGATGTATGATTTATCACGATAAATAGACATTTATTTAATAGATAGATATTTATTTAATCGCTCGTTGGACGAAAACAAGAGACACTGTGTGTTTGGAAATGTGTTTAGAGACATAATTCACTCGAACATCATGGCAGGTTGTTGGTTTTCCATTTGATTTTGTTCATTTGATGCTAATATTTGTTACAAATCTGATGATTTGTCCAACGATTAATATAGAAGTTTGTTTAAAGTTTCACTGTTCAGCTGAGAGTAACATCCTGAGGTAATGCTAGCTAACAAAACCTAGCTAGATACTACTCACATTAGATACAGATCCTGTGAAAAGCGTGGAAAAGGAGTGTTTTATAGTTTTTGAGAGACAGATTCATGTTTGTTTCATTTCTAGGATTTTGACTGGACAAATCTATAAATGTCCAGATGTTCCACTTTATTTACATTATAAAATCCTCCCTCAGCATAAAGAAAAGCTTCACACACTCACCATCCTGACACTTCGTTTCTCCAAACGTTTAGCTG
>NC_139600.1:16570550-16623050 GCF_946808225.1 Silurus aristotelis | reverse complement strand
GGGAAAAGGCTACGAGAACGAGGATCACTATATGAACATGAGGCTGCAGTTTATCGGCATCGAGAACATCCACGTGATGAGGAGCAGCCAGCAGAAACTTGTTGATGGTGTGTAGTGATGTCATTCCCGTGCCGTGACATCATCCACAAGTGCCTGTAATAGGTTGCAATAGCATAGAGTTGATACTATGATGTTTGTGTGTGTGTATGTATGTGTGTGTGTGTGTGTGTGTGTGTGTGTGTGTGTGTGTGTGTGTGTGTGTGTGTATAAAACCCACGTTGCAGTCGGGGATCTCAGGTCTCCATCGATGGGGGACTTCCTGTGGGGTCTGGAGAATTCCGGCTGGCTCAAACACATTAAAGCAGTGCTGGATGCCGGAGTCTTCATCGCCAAGGTGTGTGTGTGTGTGTGTGTGTGGAGACAAGACCCTCTGTAAGCCTAATTTCATTGTGTGTGTGTGTGTGTGTGTGTGTTCAGGCTGTAGCAGAGGAAGGGGTGAGTGTGTTAGTGCACTGCTCTGATGGATGGGATCGGACGGCTCAGGCCTGCTCTGTGGCCAGCGTTCTCCTGGACCCGTACTACAGAACCATCAAAGGATTTATGGTACTAACACACACACTCGGGTTTAATACGCAATGTTTTACACACACACACACACACACACACACTCAGGTCTACTACACAACATGTTATACACAGAGAGAGAAAATGTCTCATATTTTACACTTATGCTAAAACGAAACAAATTATATCGAAGTGAAGCTCCGCCCACTCTGTGCCTGTCATTTCTAGCTCCTCGCACCAGGTGGTGCAAATCTAACAAACACATCTGGACTTCTGATTGTGTCTCTGCAGGTGTTGATAGAGAAAGACTGGCTATCGTTTGGACACAAGTTCTCACACAGGTTTGAACATCTGTACATCAAAACATCTGTACATGTAATCATCTACCTCAAAATATCTGTACATTTAAAACATCTGTACATTTAAAACATTTGTGCATTCACAACATCTGTAAATTCACTGTGTATTTTGAAACATCCAAACATTGAACCCTGTGTACACCTGAAAATCTGCACCTCAAAACATCCGCTCATTTAAATATTTGCAATTTAAAACATCTGTACACACGCATCTGCTCATCTAAACATCTGCACATGAAAACATCTGTACCTCAGAACATCTGCATATTAAAAATTCTGTTCATCAAAACTTCTGCACATGAAAACAGCCATACATAAAAACATCTGTTCATCCTTATATTTAAATATCTGCAAAACTGAAATCAAAACATCTGCATACTTACATGTAAACATCTGTATATCGAAACATCTCAGCATCCTTACCCATAATTAACTATACATTAAACCACATCTGTTCACTGGAATATATGAACTGTATATCTTTAACATCTGTACAACACACACCCAAAAAAACATTCCATATTTTCCCTCATTGGAACTGCATGGGACCACATTACACACCTCTGTTAGTTGCCATGGTTCCTCTGATATAAACCAGTCATCTGGAACCCCTGCAGGTACGCACACCTGGATGGAGACCCTAAAGAGGTGTCCCCTGTGATGGACCAGTTCCTGGAGTGTGTTTGGCAGCTGATGGAGCAGTTCCCCTGTGCCTTCGAGTTTAACGAGCGCTTCCTCCTGCAGCTGCACACACACGTCCACTCCTGCCAGTACGGAAACTTCATCTCCAACAGCCAGAGGGAACGTCGGGACCTGAGGTCAGAACGCTCACATGGGAAAAATGTTCGGATCTAACGTTCGAATATTGAGCTGTACGTGTGTGTGTGTGTGTGTGTGTGTGTGTGTGTGTGTGTGTGTGTGTGTGTGTGTGTGTGTGTGTGTGTGTGTGTGTGTGTGTGTGTGTGTGTGTAGGCTACGGGAGAGGACTCACTCGGTGTGGCCGTGTCTTTGGGAGAACAGATCCGAGTTCATCAATCCTCTGTATAGATCAGACCACGGTCAGACTCAGGGTGTGCTGAGACCCCTGACTACACCCTACTGCTTCAAGTGAGTGCAGAAGAAGGAAGGAAAGAGAGAAAGAGAGAGAGGTAGCTTGTTTAACTAGTTCTATAATGTATATCCTGTGTGTGTGTGTGTGTGTGTGTGTGTGTGTGTGACTGCAGATTCTGGAAAGGCATGTACAGTTCTTTGGAAAGGGGCAGGGCCTCGTACCAGTCACCCTCTGATTGGCTGACGGCCGTGAAGGAGGAGTCACAGCAGCTGGAGGAGGAGCTTAACACCCACCAGGAGGTACCCTGGAAGACCGGCGAAGGACAAGGCATACACACTCGCTGAAACACACTTCTTAGACACACAATTAGCCACACCCCCTTGTAGGTTGTCATGTTCTGCACTGGCATCCAAACTTTTTTCTGTGAGGGCAACATAATGTTTTCTTTCTTTAATGGGGTCTGTGACAGGAAATGACACTGGCCGAAGTGACTACCGGTATAATTGTGGAGATTTTATTATGATTTTAAATGGTTTTTATTTTGCCTCCAGAGCCCATTAAAAGAGCATTATTACTATCATAATGACTTTTTTTTCATATTCATCGCTATTGAAATATTTTATCGATACGATAGCTAGCTATGTAAAATAGTACTGAACTTTATTACAAAAAACCTACTGATTTATGAACGTGTTAAATGAAATAAATATGAATATATTTATTAATAAATCTAATTATATAAACCATAAATTATAAGTAATAAATATAATATAGCACTCTCTATGCAGCATCGCCTCTAGAGGCCGCTCTCGTAATGACAGCGGAAAGCGGAAGCCGGAAAAACTATCACTATGGATTTTCGCTGCTATTTTAAGCAATCGGTGCCTCAACCTTTATTGATAACTGAGGAACGTTTCAGTTTGAAAGCCAACCTTCATTATCAGATACAGATATGATATGAGGAAAACATTTAAAATGACATTTTGTCTCTCGCATTGTTCAGAGGGCCGTTTCAAATGTGGGAAAGGGGAGGGGAGTAGTTTGGGGACCCCTGGTATATAGATGACGTTTCATCATAACTGCTTTTCTTCTAACTCTTCTTCTCTCCTCTGCTGTAGAGACTCGCTCTTCTGGTACAGGCGAGAAAACCGCAGACGAACGGTGCGACTGAACGTCCGTACCACACGAGAAACGAGATCAGCAACCATCAGGATCACGACACCTGCACAAGCCCCGCCCCCGGGACAGAAAACCACACCCCTTCTTTTACATTACCCCTGAAATCACAGACGACGGCCACCGACGCAGACGAGCTGTCCGTCTGCAGCGATCTTGAGTCGGGCGTCGCTGACCTCAGCAGCCACGCCTCCAGCTCGTGCGATGACGGAAAAGACGGCCATCTGGACGAGGCGGCGTACGCCTGAAACAAAACGACGGGAGAAAAGGGATCGTCGAAAAGCCGATAACTAGACTGGTGCTTACTGTATATTATATATTACGCCACAAAAACTATTTAAATTTATTTATCAGCATTTTAAAACAATTGTAAATATTTACGAGCACAAACTCCTCCTGTGGGTTTGATTTTAAAACCATCAAAACCATCAAAAACCATCAAAGCCATCGCTGGTCCCTACAGATCTTTTCAGCCGGTTGCTGCTTCATTCACATATCAGCCAATGTTCCCTGAACCCCCGTCCTGCTGCAAGTAATAATCAGAGACCAGTAGACATGTCCACCAGTTCCTAATGGTCTGTAATGGTTTACTGGAAACCATTCATCCGATTCCTCTTGGAGCGAAATCCAGACGAGCTGCACTATATGACCAAATGTTTGTAAAAACCTGAACAGAAGTTTCATACGGTCAGTGTAGATCACATTCTCTTCAATTCATTCATGTTCAATAGCGTTGGAGATCTTCCACATCTTCCAACCCAGATCTTCATGGAGCTGACTTTGTGCATTGTGATGCCGGAAGAGTTTTGGGTCTCGTGGTTTAAAAGCCTCAGCATCCAGATAGTGATGAGAAGATCGGATCATTTTAGTGACTCGGTTCCTTGAAACTGGTCCATCAAAATGAACGAATCTTTTTTCGTTCAATTCACTTCATTAATCTCCTGCATATCGTCTACGGGAGTCACATAAAGAACGAACGACTCGGATCAGAAGAGTCGAGAGGGAAACGACTCAATTCTGTTTCCTGTGCATGACCTACGGATTATTTTTTGCGACTGGAATCACTCTCTGAGACGACTCGGTTCTCCTGAGTCGCATTAAAGAATCGTTCGCGAATCGTTCACTACGTCCAAAACACTCGTGTGCCTCCGAGTTTGTGGGAACATTTCGAGGAAGAACTGCATATGAGTGGAAAGTGGGTGTCCCAATACTTTTGGCGCTACAGTGCCTGTGCTTCCTAGGTTGATGCTACGAGGAAAAAAAAGACGAACAAAATCTAGAACCAGAACCAGAACCTGAAGTGGCCACTTTGGACATCTCGATTAATTTGACCTCAGAGGAGCGTGTTAGCCTGAGCGCTAACGGGCTTTTGTGGTAAAATAACCAACATATCCATGGTGCTGAAGATTATTTAGGAAAGAACAATTCCATTCGACGGCATGAAACGGTGTGTGTTCTCACGTAAATATTAGTGTGTGTGTGTTCCAGAGGTCGTGTTCTGAAGGTCGTGTTACCTCAGTAATTCTCTCTCCACAAAACCCGAATACGTTTTTACTGACAAGAACCTCAGTTCAACCTTAGTGTGGTGGACCAGCACTCATCGTCTCCAGTGTGTGTGTGTGTGTGTGTGTGTGTGTGTGTGTGTGTGTGTGTGTGTGTGTGTGTGTGTGTGTGTGTGTGTGTGTGTGTGGTGGTAAATTTCCAGGAACTTTCCATGGGAACTTCATCTGGTAAATTTTGGAAATATTCCAACTAACCAAAACAATTAATTAGAAATGTGAAGAAAATTGATATAAACTGTATCATAAACATTTTGTTTGATATGCAAACTACAGATTTGAACTTTTTTTTTTATTTTGTTGTAATCGTTCGTTGTTCTGCACACGGACGTTTTAAACATAAATGTATGTAATGGTTATGAAATTTACATAAATTAGCATTTTTTGATGTGCAGGATTATAGAAACGGTGCGTGTGACGTCACTGAGGAACGCACGGTGCGTGTAGGGGGCGTGGCCTCAGTAACCCTGTGCAGGTAGACATTTTCAACTCAAATTACATTGAGTTCAATTCATGTTTTTGTGTTGCGCTTTTAACAGTGAACATCGTCTCAGAGCAGCTTTACACAGACACTGTGGAGATAAAGAATGATGTTCTTTTATAAGTCTTATCTGCTTGTTTCAACTCAAAAATTATCCTGCAAGATTTTTTTTTCTAACTACATTTAAGTTACCTGCGATTTTTATTTATTTATTTTTTGAAATTCCCAGTTTATTCCTATGAATTCCTGTGGAGATTTTCTAGTCTTGCTGGAATTTTGCGATGTGGATGTATGCAGAGGAACGTGGTTAGACTTGGTAGAACTTTCTTCCACTCAAATATAGCTGTTTATTCAACGTTAGCATTAAAGCTGTAGATCATCTTTAGAATATTGGATAAATTTCCAGTTCCCAGTTCCCAGATCTGGCATTAAACCGCACAAGATGGAATTTTTCCCAGATGCAGCAGGACAAGTTAAATCTTTATATATACACACATCACTATATTCGTGTGTACACACTACAATATGCTACTGTGTGAACTTTGACCCCGATACACTGTATGTACAAAACCCTACCACCTTTGAATAAACTCATGTATAACTTGTTTTTTTTCTTTTTCTTTCACCCAAAAGTTTGTGGACACCTGAGCTCTTGCACTCTTCTGGGAAGATGTTCCACTAGATTGTGTGCCACAAGGGTGTTAGTAAAGTCAGTTAGTGATGGAGGTGAGAAGGTGAGGAGACCTGTGGTGCAGTCAGCATTCATTCATCCCAAACATCTTCAAGAGTTAGAGCTCTATAGCGGGAGATCTTCAAACCTATCTATCTTCATGGAGCTGGCTTTGTGCACAGGGGGGCATTGTCATGCTGGAACAGGTTTGGGTCTCCTAGCTCCAAAAGGAACATTATTTTGCTCCTGCATAACATTTTGAGGAAGAACCATTTCTGGATGGAAAAATCTAATGTCCCAATACTTTTGGTCACACTGAATGCTAATTAGAACGTTGTGAGTCAGCAAAGATACAAGATGGCTATCAGAGGAGGAAGCTTGCAAAGGAGCATTAGAAGGAACTGTGAAAGATCTGAATGATGGAACCTTCTATTGTGAGTGATCAAGACAATGAGGATGATTTATCCTGATATGAAGGTATTTTAGTGCACCAAAAGATGCGTTCTTCCCACAGTTTCTGGAACTTTTCAAGGAACTCTCATGGATTTGAAAAGCTGAATGGACTGGTCCAGAATTGTTCCAGTGCCCCAGGACATCAGAAGATCTGGTAGATGGAACACGGATGCAGGGATTCCTCATCTTCAAAATAGGTCCAGTTTGCAGAGGTACAAGGACACGTACTAAATTATGTGACCGTTCAGCTCGCTCTTATTGGTCCAAAACTACGTAAAGAAAAAAAAAGCAGACACGTGTGACAGAGTGATACGTGGAAATATTTTATTAGTCTACCAAATTAAATAAACTTATAATACAATTGTCTGATTATAATAAAGACTTTATCAACATTATCAAATACAGTATTCCCCCCCCCCCCGTGGTGAATCCGGCAGCGTCGGCGAAAATTTTCTCCTTGGAGTCGAGTGTGAGTGCGAGTGTGAGTGTGATCTGAACCCAAAGCCACCCATAGACAGTATTTAAAGTGTGCACTAATGAGAACTCGAGAGAGAGAGAGAGAGAGAGAGAGAGAACTCCGCTACAGCCTCGCCCAAACCCAGTCTCAAACCAGACAAACGCCTGGGGGTCCTGTAAGCGCTAAATTCAGCATCAGCTCCTCAAATCAGCTTCCGCCACCTGCAGGAGGAGTTTGGATCTGCGCTGCTGCGTGTTTGTGTCATGAGGCGGAGCGTTCTGCTTTAGTATGAAAACCTGGGAGCAAAAAAGAGTTATACAAAACCAGTGAAACTTTTAAAAAGTTAGAGTATTAGTTAGTATTACTAGTTATAAAAGAATTAACCAGAACTAAATGCAACATCCATCCAACTAATCAGCTTATATCAATCCAACTAATAAAATACCCCACCTGCTAATCAAACAATCTGACTAATCACCCAAAGAGTTACTAAATCATCATCTAACTACAATAACGTACTACTACTGACTAGCCATAATTACTACCTCGAACCCAATCCCTCGAACCATCAATCTACTCATCTAAATAAACTATGTATCCAAAACCAACCATCACTATTTAACCTTATTGTTTATTCTGCTGCTAATTTAATGACTAATCTTCTAATAGACTAATTATAACTAACATCTAATCTAAACAAATATTTCACTAGTGATAAACACCAAATAACCATTAAATTATCACCCGCAAACCTCATTACCAGACTAATCAGCAATTCCTTAACCTAACCTTCCAAACCCACTGACCATTCTAACCAACCAGCCAACCATCTCACCTACATAACTACCCACTCAGCATCTAACTATCCATCTAACCGCCAAACCAACCATAACCACCCACTCAGCATCTAACTATCCATCTAACCGCCAAACCAACCATAACCACCCACTCAGCATCTAACTATCCATCTAACCGCCAAACCAACCATAACCACCCACTCAGCATCTAACTATCCATCTAACCGCCAAACCAACCATAACTACCCACTCAGCATCTAACTATCCATCTAACCGCCAAACCAACCATAACCACCCACTCAGCATCTAACTATCCATCTAACCGCCAAACCAACCATAACCACCCACTCAGCATCTAACTATCCATCTAACCGCCAAACCAACCATAACTACCCACTCAGCATCTAACTTTTCATCTAACCGCCAAACCAACCATAACTACCCACTCAGCATCTATACATCTAAACGCCAAACCAACCATAACTACCCACTCAGCATCTATACATCTAACCGCCAAACCAACCATAACTACCCACTCAGCATCTATACATCTAACCGCCAAACCAACCATAACTACCCACTCAGCATCTAACTATCCATCTAACCGCCAAACCAACCATAACCACCCACTCAGCATCTAACTATCCATCTAACCGCCAAACCAACCATAACCACCCACTCAGCATCTAACTATCCATCTAACCGCCAAACCAACCATAACCACCCACTCAGCATCTAACTATCCATCTAACCGCCAAACCAACCATAACCACCCACTCAGCATCTAACTATCCATCTAACCGCCAAACCAACCATAACCACCCACTCAGCATCTAACTATCCATCTAACCGCCAAACCAACCATAACCACCCACTCAGCATCTAACTATCCATCTAACCGCCAAACCAACCATAACCACCCACTCAGCATCTAACTATCCATCTAACCGCCAAACCAACCATAACCACCCACTCAGCATCTAACTATCCATCTAACCGCCAAACCAACCATAACTACCCACTCAGCATCTAACTATCCATCTAACCGCCAAACCAACCATAACTACCCACTCAGCATCTAACTTTTCATCTAACCGCCAAACCAACCATAACTACCCACTTAGCATCTATTCATCTAACCGCCAAACCAACCATAACTACCCACTCAGCATCTAACTATCCATCTAACCGCCAAACCAACCATAACTACCCACTCAGCATCTAACTATCCATCTAACCGCCAAACCAACCATAACTACCCACTCAGCATCTAACTATCCATCTAACCGCCAAACCAACCATAACCACCCACTCAGCATCTAACTATCCATCTAACCGCCAAACCAACCATAACCACCCACTCAGCATCTAACTATCCATCTAACCGCCAAACCAACCATAACCACCCACTCAGCATCTAACTATCCATCTAACCGCCAAACCAACCATAACCACCCACTCAGCATCTAACTATCCATCTAACCGCCAAACCAACCATAACCACCCACTCAGCATCTAACTATCCATCTAACCGCCAAACCAACCATAACCACCCAATCAGCATCTAACTATCCATCTAACCGCCAAACCAACCATAACCACCCAATCAGCATCTAACTATCCATCTAACCGCCAAACCAACCATAACCACCCACTCAGCATCTAACTATCCATCTAACCGCCAAACCAACCATAACCACCCACTCAGCATCTAACTATCCATCTAACCGCCAAACCAACCATAACCACCCACTCAGCATCTAACTATCCATCTAACCGCCAAACCAACCATAACCACCCACTCAGCATCTAACTATCCATCTAACCGCCAAACCAACCATAACCACCCACTCAGCATCTAACTATCCATCTAACCGCCAAACCAACCATAACCACCCACTCAGCATCTAACTTTTCATCTAACCGCCAAACCAACCATAACTACCCACTCAGCATCTAACTTTTCATCTAACCGCCAAACCAACCATAACTACCCACTCAGCATCTATACATCTAACCGCCAAACCAACCATAACTACCCACTCAGCATCTATTCATCTAACCACCAAACCAACCATAACTACCCACTCAGCATCTAACTATTCATCTAACCACCAAACCAACCATAACTACCCACTCAGCATCTAACTATCCATCTAACCGCCAAACCAACCATAACTACCCACTCAGCATCTAACTATCCATCTAACCGCCAAACCAACCATAACTACCCACTCAGCATCTAACTATCCATCTAACCGCCAAACCAACCATAACTACCCACTCAGCATCTAACTATTCATCTAACAGTCAAGCTGACAGAACCACCTGTTAGCCAACTAACTAATCTAATCAACCAGCAATCCCCTCACAGCCCATCCTGACCACCCACACATCTATAATACATATGTATTTATTTATAGATTATATTTCTACTCACCAGTAGTGATGCTAGTGAGCAGAGGGAAAGTGTCCCTGCAGTGAGATGGACTGCTGAAGTTTCTCCTCTTTCGCTCTTCTACTGTGACAGAGCTACAAACCAAAATCGCAGAGGGTGAGAAAGGGGGCACCTGATCGCTCAGCTCTCTGAAACCCACCAGCAAAACATCTACACCATCTACAGCACAGAGACCGTACCGTCCGCTTCTCCATGAAGCTGGTGAGAAAGTCATCGATCTCGCTCTTTCCTTCCAGAAAGTTCTCCGCTGTCTCCTCAGACACCTCCTCGGCCTGATGGGCAGCGACCTTCAACCTCGCCTGAAGGGCACTCAGGCTGCAGCTCTGAACGAGAGAGAGGAGAGAAAGGGACAACGTGGGGGAGGAAGGAAAGAGAAGAAAAAAGAAAGGATTTTTGTGAAAGCTATATTCTGAAGAGTCTAAATAAAAAAAATTAAACGTGTGTGAGAGAGAAAAAACATCTAATGGGTGTGTATGTGGTCGTGTGTGTGTGTGTGTGTGTGTTTACCTCACTGAGCTCGTGCTGTCTCTGCATTTTGGTCTGAAACGCTGACTTCATCTGGGTCAGCTGCTCATACTACACACACACACACACACACACACACACACACACACACACACACACACACAGTGAGCTCATGCTCAAATCACAACAAGAGATCATATGACATGTGTGTGTGTGTGTGTGTGCGCGCGCATGCTCACTTTGTACAGTATCTCCTGTCTCTTCCCTTCCAGCTGTGGCTCCAGCTGCAGATTCTTTTCTGTGTACACACAAACCACCAGACATTTCACAGTGAGTAGAGTGTGTGTTAATTAAACCCCACGCACGCACACACACGTGAGTGTGTGCAGATGTGACTTACTGGCCACTGTGACGATGGTGTTAACCAGGTCTTCTTTATCGCTGGAGACCTGCTTGAGCTGAGGCA
This sequence comes from Silurus aristotelis, assembly GCF_946808225.1. Classification (NCBI taxonomy): domain Eukaryota; kingdom Metazoa; phylum Chordata; class Actinopteri; order Siluriformes; family Siluridae; genus Silurus; species Silurus aristotelis. The sequence goes on along the minus strand of NC_139600.1, from coordinate 16,612,094 downwards.
GACATGCAAAATACTCCAGCAGCACATCTTCATTATCGCTCATGTCCTTCAGCTGAGACACACTGCAGCCACACACACACACACACACACACACACACACACACACACACACACACACACACACACACATCTCTGAAGGCTGCTATGATTTGTAAGTGAACAGTGCAGGGGCAGCTCATTAATTATTAATAAATATGCAAATGAAGTTATAATATGATCATCATATATGACAAATGTGGTTTGTTTCATGATGTAGAATCGCTACATCATCCCGTGTCTAATTTGCATATCAGGTGATGACAGCACACTCGGTAGGCCCCGCCCAGTTTATGCAGGTAGGGCTGTGCATTACCTCATCTCAGAAAGTTCCGGAAACGAGTCGGGGATTTCGGGCATCTTGTAGATGTATCCGTTTAGTCCGGTCTGTAAAAGAGGCGATCGCATGATTAGGGATGCGGCGGGGATTTGGGGGAGGAGCTTAGTGAAGAGCAGCGCAGTACCTGTGAGTCGGACATGGGGACGGGGAGCGGGAGGTCCGTGATCAGCCCGTATGGAACAGGAGGACGGTTCTGTACCTGCTGTGGGTCGGATCCCTGGGGTGGTGGGAGAGGGGCGGCGACGGCGGGGCGCTGGGGGTCCTGGCTTGGGAAGGCGGGGACGAAATGAAAGTTCTGCGCAGGGTACGGCGGCGGCTTGTACATGCTGGAGGGAGGGAAACCGTTAGAAAGAGAGAATGAGACGTTACCGTAGTAACCATGATTTAGTCTTTGTGAAACGCCTACATAACTCGTAGAGTGTATGACATCATTATAAACTACTCATTTTACATGATTAAGGAATACACAGTGCCTGTAGTGGGCGTGGCCTCAGCAACCCTGCAGGAAGCGTGCTGTGTGCACGTGACTGATGAATGTGCAGGAGGAAATTTAACTCAAATTACATTCAATCGGGTTGTTTTTACTTAAATTATCTTGCAAGATTTATTTTTCCCCCCAACTACATTTATGTTCCCTGTTGTTACATGCAAACCTGCAACTTTGTAAATTTCCAGTCTTGGAAAGTCCTGGAATTTTGCGTCTCTAGGGAATACTCACAAAGGGAAGGACGGGCCTCCGGACATCAGGACCGGCGGACTTTTCCAGAACTCATCCAGCAAGCTCTGGATCACTTTCCCGAGATCCGAGTGCATCCCGAACTGCAGCCGAGACGAGAAAGTGAGACGTGATTGTTTATAAAGCGTCATGTGTGAGCGTGAGAGAGTGCGCTGGAGATTACGTACGTTGGTGATCAGGGGGCTGGTGACCACGGTGCCGTTGTTCCCGTCCACCGCGTGATGACCGAGTGGAGGGTACACCGTGACGACGGGCTTCTCTTGAGGGAACTGCGGTGGAAGCAATCTGCGTAGAAAAAAAAAGTTGAAAGTTTTGGCACCCCGAGTCGTATCAAGGTCAGGATTATGAGGGGAAACTTTTCTTACTCACATGTTGACGCTGATGGTCGAGTTGTTGACGGTGAAAGGAATCCGGTACTCGACATCTTTCTGGATCTCAGCGATGCTGGTATGCCGGGGTCATTGTATCAACACACACACACACACACACACACAAACGGTTCAGTGATTAAGAGTTTCCCGTCCCATCTAAACCGCATTCCACGTCAAATTTATCGCTGTCATCTAGACATCATTCAAACACATACTGTTCCAGAAGGTCTAAGGTTTAGATACGGTCTCAAGTGTGTGTGTGTGTGTGTGTGTGTGTGTGTGTGTGTGTGTGTATAAAAGAGTGGTAGCTCTTTTATACTGTTTTTGTAGCTCCTAAAAACAGTGGTCAGGAAGTGTGTATACAAGGCCCAGGTGTGACAACAGAGTGATCAGTACACACGATAAGACTTTAATCCGGCAGTGGAAACGGAAGCTAGGGGTTTCCAGGCACGAGGACATGCGAGTCAGGGGTTCTTACGTGGAATGCGCGGCTTTGAGCGACTCGATCTGCCGCTGCCTTTGTTTCTGCAAGCTGTTGAGAGGCGGAATCGCTCCGGAGCCCTTCGACAACGGGAAAATCCAGTTCATCCTGATCTCTTACACACACACACACACACACACACACACACACACACACACACACACACACACACACACACACACAGAGAGAGAGAGAGAGATCTTAGCCAAATTATGCTAGCGACTTAGCATCACCAATCGCTGTCTCATTCAGCTAGTCAGCATTTTCTCCAAAACTCACCTGACATCCGGTGGAAACTCTTAGAAAGACCATGAACCTGTCTCCGTCTCCGTCTCCTCTCCGGACATGTCCGTGTCAACCCCGCACGTCAAAGCGCATCACTCACGTGTCTCTAATAATAATCACCACAGGTGAGCGCGACGCGCACGTCAAAATACAGGCCGGAAAACAAACAAGCGCCGACGCGTACGTTTTGCGTCATAGCCTCCCTCAAGACCCGCCTCCTGCGCTGCGATTGGCTAGTTAACCAATCAATCAAACAACAAACCCCGCCCCCGTCCCAATGCAGTTAAAAACCGACAGCGACTCTTTCATCCTGATTGTGATTTTATTCCGAGAAGTTTAGAGTTTAAGAATCGTTACGCTCAAAATAATTATATGTACAATATTGTTTTATGTTTTAGTTTCCAAGTTTTTATATCAACACTATATGGACAAAAGTATTGGGACACATGACCTTTCATGTGGTTCTTCTCCAAACTCCAAATCTCCATCTATCTTTTTCAGGTTTAATATAAATTCTCCACACATCATTTTCTTTTCTTTCTGACGTCCATGAAGGTCAGCGTTCAGCATGACGATGGCCCAGCTCAGGTTGTACACGGTGTCATTCAGGCTGTAAGGCTGTCCGTTACACCTCAGATACTGGTGAACAAATTTAATTAAAAACAGGTTTTGGATCTCCATTTTATCTTCAGGCCATAACTTTTCTAGTAACAACCGGAGAGCACAATCCACAGACAATGATTTAAAGTCAAAGTACTTCATGTAGGCTTTTACTGTGGCCTTGGCTAAACTCTGGTCCATACTCAGGTGCGGGACCATCTCCGCATTTTACTGTAAAACAAGTATATTACTGTAGCACAGGGTTAGGGTTGATTGTGGATGGTTGGTGTTGGGTTGGGGGTGTTAGGGTTGGTTTGGGGTGGTTGGTGTTGGGTTGGGGGTGTTAGGGGTTTGTTACGGTTGGTTGGGGGTGGTTGGTGTTGGGTTGGTGTTGGGTTGGGGGTGTTAGGGTTGGTTTGGGGCGGTTGGTGTTGGGTTGGGGGTGTTAGGGGTTTGTTAGGGTTGGTTGGGGGTGGTTGGTGTTGGGTTGGGGGTGTTAGAGGTTTGTTACGTTTGGTTGGGGGTGGTTGGTGTTGGGTTGGGGGTGTTAGGGTAGGTTGGTGTTGGGTTGGGGGTGTTAGGGTTGGTTGGGGTTGGTTGGTGTTGGGTTGGGGGTGTTGGGGTTGGTTGGGGGTGGTTGGTGTTGGGTTGGGGGTGTTAGGGGTTTGTTAGGGTTGGTTGGTTGTGGATGGTGTTGGGGGTGGTGGTTGGTGTTGGGTTGGGGGTAAGCCTTTCCTCTTTGACCAGCTCTCTTAATTGGTGTGTCTTTTCCCACAACCATATTTCATGAACACACATCACTTTTTTAGCACATCGCTCGAGAGTGTGTCACTTTTTTGTGTTGTGTATTAACACTGATAACGCATTACAGCATGAGATGCGCTTAAAATTATTTGCCCCTATATCAGGTTACACCTGGGGTGGAGTGAGGGGGGGGGGGGGGTAAATGCAACAATATATATATAAGTTAAGGGTGTAAACTGCTACCATAGCAACGACACACACATTCATGGACGTGAGGCGCTGTTGTAACATTTCAATGATCTTTATTTAACCAGTAACCTTTAATCTGTAACCGGAAACTAAGAATCGTCTTCTCTAATGAGCTTCTCAGACACTGCTCTATTCCCCTCACATCCTCTTTATGTGGAAGAGCAGAGGAAATGTGGGTGTTGGTGGTAGGAGGCTTGTCTTCGTCTGGGCTTTAATGTCTGGCTTTTACTCTGAACGCACATATCGGAGTTTCTTTGATAGACTTATAGAAGATCTCTAAATAAATGGAGAAAGGATTGATATTATCCCCATCCATTTTAGTCAGGTTCCATATAAATTCTTCACATGTCATTTTCCTTCTTTCGTGGCCTCCATGAAGGTCAGCATTCAGCATAAGGATGGCCCAGGTCAGGTTGTACAGTGTGAGACTCATGCTTTTCGGTTGTCCGTTACACTTCAGGTAATGGTGAACAAAACTCCTCATAAACAGGTTCTGGATCTCAATATCATCTTCCGGCCAAAACCTTTTGAGGAACAATCGGAGAGAGAAATCCACAGTTTTCGATGTAAAGTTAAAGAACTTCACATAGGTTTTCACTGTGGCTTTGGCTAATCTGTCGTTCTTACTCAGACGCCGGATCATCTCAGAACATCTATACTCCTTGTTGAAGAAGATCATCCTAGCGAGGTGTCTCCCTTCCAAAATGTTCTTTTTCTTTTTCCAAAAGAGTTTCATCAGCTCGATTTCTTTAGGAATGTTTCTCACAACTTTTTGTTTTGTTGTTCCTGATGTAACTGATGCTCCAGCTGCGATCTCCTGCATTTCTGATGATGCTCCAGCTGCAACCTCCTTAAATTCTGATGATTCTACCACTTCAACCTCGTCCATTTCTGATGATGCTCCAGATTCAACCTCGTCCATTTCTGATGATGCTCCAGATTCAACCTCATCCATTTCTGATGATGCTCCAGGTTCAAGCGCCTCCATTTCTGATAATGTTCCAGGTTCAAGCGCCTCCATTTCTAATAATGCTCCAGGTTCAAATTCCTGCATTGGATTAAAGAATGATTTTGCCTCTCTGTGTACACGTGATTGCAGTCGTCTCTCTAGGTGGCGCTCTCACTGGGGGTTGAGTCATAATGAGGCAGGTGCGCTGTGCGCTGCTGTTTATCAGGTCCGGTGAAAAGATCACAGAGACCCTAGCCCCGCCCATACACGACCCCTCTCTGTGACGTAGGAGCACGGGAGCGCGCTTTGGGAACCCCGAGCTGTGCTTTCGCGGGATCGCGCACACGTTGCGCGGACCGACACGAGCTGGAAAGAAACTGAGGACCAGGAGGAAAAAAAACAATGTTCAAGGAGTGGAAACAGCAGCGGGGGTCAGAGACACGTGATCCTGCTTTAATGGCGTATTAGTCAATTAGTCAATCACAGCGCACTTTATTATTATTATTATTGTTATTATTATTATTATTATTATTATTATTATTATTATTATTATTATTATTATTATTATTATTCACATTTTATTATTATTCTAATTTTATTATTATTCTAATTTTATTATTATTCTAATTCTTCTTCTTATTATTAATATTCTAATTATTCTAATTATTATTATTATTATTATTATTATTATTATTATTATTATTATTCTAATTTTATTATTATTCTAATTTTATTATTATTCTAATTCTTCTTCTTATTATTAATATTCTAATTATTCTAATTATTATTATTATTATTATTATTATTATTATTATTCTAATTTTATTATTATTCTAATTTTATTATTATTCTAATTCTTCTTCTTCTTATTATTATTATTCTAATTATTCTAATTATTCTAATTATTATTATTATTATTATTATTATTATTATAATTTTATTATTATTCTAATTCTTCTTCTTCTTCTTTTTCTTCTAATTATTATTATTATTATTATTATTATTCTAATTTTCTTCTTCTTCTTCTTCTTCTTCTTCTTCTTATTATTCTAATTATTATTCTAATTATTATTATTATTATTATTATTAATTATTATTATTCTAATTTTCTTCTTCTTCTTCTTCTTCTTATTATTATTATTATTCTAATTATTATTCTAATTATTATTATTATTATTATTATTATTATTATTATTATTATTATTATTATTATTATTAACATTTTGTCCCAATTTATTTTTGGTGCAGTGTCCACTAATGAGAGACATATTTCATTTATTTATTTTTTTTATTTATTCATTTATGACACTAACCACTACACCATTATCACAGTGGTTTTGTCTGTGCTTATTGGAGTTTTGTCTTGAAAAACAGCTGATGTGTATAACGATGCATTATAATGTCTCACACTTGTTTATGTAATTATACAGATACTTACAATGATCTCATTTATCCACCTGAGCAGATGAATTTAAGGGCCGTCCTCAAGTGTGTTTTTGTGGCAATTCTACATGAAAGAAAACACAAAAGTATAAACAGAAAAAGCGTAACAACTGTTCAGACATTTCTTCATGATGTCCAGCTTGTACAATTTCTTCTCCTCTGTTAGTCATAGTGAAATGAAAAAAACAGCTATTAATTCCACATGAATATATTTGATCTTAGGAATATATTATTTATTAGAAATAATTTCATACATATTCATGTAAAAAGTAGATTAAACCAGTTAGTGGTTCAGATGGTGTTAAGGACAGCAGAGTCCTTGCTGGGCCACAGGTTCTCACAGATACACTCTGAAATCTTTTAGAAAACCTTTAGAGAAGTGAAACCAGTTAAAGACACATGGTGAAGAACAAATCCGTATAAATGTCCACGGTTTCTGAACTGGATGCACAAGCAGCTCTTATAGGAGTGATGGGCAGGTGTCCACATACTTATGGATATACAGTATGAAATTCGTGATAATCTGAAGTCTAAATAAATAAAATGTTCTTTTCCATTTAATAAATAAATAGATTATTAAAAAGTGAATATTTCTGTAAATAAATGTCTGTTCACCAAAGTGACTCTGTAGATCTGCGAGTCGACTCTTTTCTATCAACACAAGCAGACGCCACCAGGAACCGACTCTTTCATAAACGACTCATTAATGTTTGGTGAATGTGTGTGGTAAGAACTGGTTTTATAAAGTTTTATTACTCTTGTTTTCCAGTCTGTCAACCTCTAAACTTTCTGTGTCGTTATTTATTTATATTTATATAAGATACTTATTTGTTTATATTAAGTTGATGTTGTTTTATTAAAAGACGTTTGTGGTGTTGAGTTAGCATGTGTTAGCTAGTCAGGGTTTTAGCTCTTAAAACTTACAGACTTCGGTATTTACAGGATACACATGCTGTCCCTCTTATTAAAGACGTTAATAAATAAAATAAAAATACAGTTTATAATATATATTTAACGTTTCTACTGTTTAGTTACGAGAAAGTGCTCCGATCTGCGAGTCGACTCGTTTTTTGAACCGACTCTCTCTAAAAACGACTCCTCATCGCCCAGGGCTTTAACAGAGGATGCAAAAGGATGAAATCAGGTAAAAAAATGTTTTATTTCCTCGTTAAGGCTTTTTAACAATTTAAAAACGAGTAACAATGATGCTGTGATTCATTAAACACACTCTGATATGCTGTTATGGGAAAACAATCAATGTTGGTAGCAGGATCTTTTCCTATAAATCACATTAATCACAGTATCGATTACATCAGTAATCCAGTGATCTGATGATTATTTTTAATGATTAATCAACCAGAGATCCGACAGTGTGTGTGTGTGTGTGTGTGTGTGTGTGCGCGCGCGCGCGCGTGTTACAAACATCCCCTCCACGTGGTCCGCATTTCTTCTTCTTAAAGCTCCATTCTTCTGGGCAGATGTTCCTCTAGATTTTGTGGAGATTCGTTCATCCACAAGGGTGTTAGTAAAGTCAGGTAGTGATGGAGGTGAGAAGGTGAGGAGGCCTGGGGTGCAGTCAGCGTTCACATTCATCCCAAAATCTCCAACAATCCCAAACAACCCATGTACACCAGATCTTCATGGAGCTGCTTTGTGCACAGGGGCATCATCATGCTGGAACAGGGTTTGGGTCTCCTAGTTCAAGTGAAGAGTAAAGTTCATTCTAGCGCATCCAAAGACGTTCTGTACAATTGTGTGGGAACAGTTTGAGGAAGAACCACATATGGTGGGAAACCCAGGTTTCCAAATCCCTTAGACAATCTTTCTTTACTGAACATCTCCCAGATCCTCAGAGCAGATCCTCCTGTTCCACCACACACATTTCATAAACACACTTTGTTGATATTTAGACAGTGTGTAAGTCTGGGTGTGTCTTTGCAGGAATTTGTGCACTTGAACTTGTGATGTGTTTGTTGTGCACGCTGCCTGTTTTTTCTATTTTTTTGGTGAAAGTCTTCTTGTTGTCCACTAGAGGGAGACATTTCATTATTATTATTATTATTTATTTTTTTGTCTTGGCGTCATATTCGAAGACAAAGTTCCTACACCACCTGAGTGTTAGTGTGGGACCTGATGGCTTAGTGGTTTAAGCCTTGCCTCTGGACTCAGGGGGGCAGCTGCCCGGATATTGCCCCCCTGATCCAGGTTATTCCGATACCTTCCACCAGGCCTCCTTTTGGCCATCTGGAACCTTCCACACAACCAGCAGTGTTTATATCCTGGAGACCTGGCTGGGGTTTGAACCAGCAACCTCTCAATCCAGAGGTGAAGCTCATCCAATTGAGCCACAGGATCTCATACTTGCTGAGTGCTTAAACATAATAATCATCTAAATTCAGAGGTTGGAGTTGAACCGGTGAGATCAGGGATCAGAGACCACGACACAAACCACTACACCATCACAGACCTGCTGTTGGTTTCTGCTTATTGGAGTTTTGTCGTGTAAACTGGCTCACATTCATGACTGATAGAATGGTAGAGGTTCAGAGCTCATCACACTCATTTATGGAATTCGGTAGACGCCCCATTATCCAGGGGGGATTACAATGATCTCGTTTCTACACCTGAGCAGATGAGGCTTGTGGCCCTTTGCTCAAGGGGTCTTAGTAGTAGCAGATCAACAGTGATGGGATTTGATCTCATGAGCTTCCAGACCAAAGTATACTACATTAACCACTTCCCACTTCCCCTGTAGTTTCTCCCAGGAACAGGAGACACAGTGAGAAGCAGGATATTGGTGATTGTGTATGTATGATGTAACATCAGGCAAACCAGATTTACTTCATCACAACTTCATTTCCCAGAAATAACCACCAAAAACAATTCATGCATTTCATACAGTGACATCGTCCTTCACACACACACACACACACACACACACACACACACACACACACACACACACACACACACACATATATAAATACAGTATCTCTCCATCACCTGATTAATAAACACACAGGAATATGTGATATAAAGATTCAGCATTCAGGCGTCACTTTGACTTCATTCCAGCAGGTTCTCTACTGCAGTCTGTGTGATAGTTCAGATAAATAAATGCAGAAATATGATCATTAGCTTCATTATTACAACGGATCACAGTGTCACATGCGGTTCTGGGATTATTACACGGAAAAATACCACCTCCGGGACGTCTCTCGCGCAGGTCTAGTCCAGAAGATGACAAATCTTATGATCAGGTGTCCAAAAACTTTTGGTTATAACGTGTATTTATACACTGTAATTAATAAACATTTTGTAAAAAGGAACATTTGTGATTTATGAAATGGCTCTGATTAGGCACTTCAGGTTTAACGTAGAGCTAGAATTTAATTATTCATTAACAAAGCTCCGCCTCCGAGTCACCGTTTCCACGACGACAGTCAATCCTTTCTTTATGACGTCACAACCCCGAGTGTTTTATTCCTCACATTCTTTTATATAACTTTATTAACGCTTTATCTGTGTAAAACATCCATTATAAAAAGCGCAATACAAATAAAATTTAATTAAAGTACATTTTTAATATTATGGGATATTTTGTCTTTTTTCTCCATTAATATTTACCTTCATTTTTCGGCGTTCATGTTATCGCTTGTTTTATAGCAGCTGCAAATTGTCTTTTCTTCACATCACACTCTCTTCACTTTTTCTTAAGGTTAATAAGTCAAAATATTAATAATAAAAATAATAATAATTTGTCGTCATGTTACGGAGAAAAACGCCAGTTTGACCTCTGACACTGGAGACTTTTCTATTAAAATAGAGGCATTTCTATTAAAATATTTGCCCAATATTGGATTGTCCACGTGACCAATATTACTATAGAAACGCTAAGATATTCATCCCGACCAATCAGAACCGAGACGGTAGTTTAGCGTTAGCCGGCGCTTTGGTTTCGCTTGTAAACGAACAAAACGGAAGAAAATCCGCGATAGAATTTCGATTCAAAGTAATGAATAATACTTTTCGGGGAAAAAAAGAGAAGTGAGATTTGAACTATAAATAAACGGAACTCGTACAGGTGATGAAGGTACAGGTGATGAAGGACGGCGAACGGTGCGAGATCGACTGGTATCACCATCTTTCAAATATTTATATCATTCACATTTCAAGTAACATTCCAGCATCTGAAGAACCCAGAGACGGAGAAAGTAAGTCATGCAGGAACATGCAGAATGCAGAAAACGTTCTGCGGAAGACTTCTGATCATGAGGATGATGATGATCGAGGCTCCTTCCTCGTCCAGACTGCAGCTGAAGAATCACTCGCTGTTCACCTGGTACATGAGACAGAAACTGACATTATTATGTGAATTAGCACGTGTTAGCGTGTGTAGCCTTGGTGATGCTAGTTTGTGTACTTATCTTCCTGCCAGCTCTTTCTTCAGACATGACCGGAAGGAAGTGAAGCGTTCTACATCCTTGTAACCCTGCAAACAGAAAGTTAGAAGAGAGAGAGAGAGAAAACAATTTAGCACCAGAATGTCAGTTTTCTCTGGAATGAATAAGGATTTATCTAGGCCCGTGACATAGTGTGTATCTGGATCTTTCATTAGTCACCACTAGATGGCAGTACAGCTATAATGTTAAAACAGTCTCTCGCTGTCTCTCCGTCTTTCTCACCCTGGCTCCACGATGCAGTCTGTCCTTCATGATCCCGATAAACTCTTTGTAGCTCAGCTGGTCGTCGTGGTCCACATCGAAGATCTTAAAGATGGTGTTGACAAGGTGGCGAGTGAGTTTAAGACCCGTCGCTACGTACACCGCTCTCGCAAACTCATCTAACACACACACACACACACACACACACACACACACACACACATATTCAGAAGATGAGCTGGCATTCTGTGTCATCTGTAATCATATATGCTTTACACGTGAAGTTGTATGAGTCTACAGCGAGCCATCTGAGGTAAATGTTGCTCGTCCTGACACTTCTGTCTCATTCCCGCTGTCTCTCTGCAGTCGTAAAAGCCTTTCAGTGGACATTGTCCCAAAGTAGAGTCTCAGAAATAATTAGTTTACAAATGTACATTTTAGCATTATATTTTTATCGCTCATGAGTGAGCCAGAGATGGTGGTGGTGAGGGAAAACTCCTTGAGATGGTATTAGGACGAAACCTTGAGAGGAACCTGTCCTCCTCCTCAACACCAAATGTCCATTCATTATACCTCCATCATTGCTGAGACACAAAAATATGAAACTCTTCATGGCAACTGTATGAACCATTATATGATCTCCGAATAACTCTTCATGACTCTCTGCTCTCCCCTTCAGCCACTGCTCGCAACCTTGGGGTGACCATGGACAATCACCTGTCCTTCTCCTCAAATTGCTAATGTGACTCGTTCTTGTCGATTTCTTCTCTATAACATCAGAAGGATTCGACTAGTTCTGCCAACACAGGCTGCCCAGGTGCTCGTTCAGGCTCTTGTGATTCTGAGACTGGACTACAGCAGCCCTCTTCTAGCAGGTCTTCTTCTGAACGCTATTCATCCACTGTAAATGATTCAAAACGCAGCTGCATGACTTGTGTTCAACCAGCCCAAGTTCTCCCACACCACCCCACTGCTGCTCCTCCACTGGCTTCCAGTAGCTGCACGTATCAGATTCAGAACACTGATGTTTGGTCTCATTAAGGGTCTCTTGGTGGCTATGTGTCAGCTAGCTAAATTATTAACCTTATTTTAATCCTATTGTGTATTTTAAATAATTAACCAACACACCTGAGGTAAATATTGATATTCCTTATGGTTTTCTTTTATTTCCACTGCCTCTGAGACTTTATAAACACTAGCTGAATTATTTACAAATCTTTTCTTAGCGATGAAACAACACATCTGAGGTAAATTAATCTCATTCCTACTGTCATTATACTTTTACATAACAGCCACATGCTAGCTTACCCTTATTTTAGCCATAAACAATCTATATTTTTAAACATTAAACAGCAAGTCTGAGGTAAATGTTGCTGTTCCCAATAGCGCTGTGCATTTATAAAAGCCTTGAAAACGATCTGTTAGCTAACAAACATCAATTACTACATTTTCATTGCCATTAAACAGCATATCTGACTGTTGATGTTTCTCATAGTTCCATCCCTGCTAGCTTGACTTTACGGCTAGTTTATTTTTTAACAATTAAACAGCAAGTCTGAGGTAAATGTTGGTATTTCTAATAATTCTGTCTAAGTAATGGCCTCTTAATGGCGGTGTTGTAGCTAGCAAACTAAATTACTAACTAATTATTTCAAATCATGAAGTGTATTTTTGCAGTAATTAACCAACACATCTGAGGTAAATGTTGATGTTCCTAATAGCTTTGTGTTATTTCCACTGTCTCACGCATTAATAAGAGCCTTGAAAACAATCTTTAACAAACAAACGTCATTATTTTCTTAATTTTCATTTAATTTAGATGTTTTGTTGCCATTAAACAACATGTCTGACGTAATTGTTGATGTTTCCTCATAGTTTTGTGTTGTTTCCAGTGTCACTGTTGTTTTATTTATCTTCTTAATGTGTAAGATAGCTAGCTAAATTATTAACTCGATCCTTTAAAAAAAAGCTTAGCAGCCAAGAGCTAGCTAGCTAATAAATTCATAAATATGATCAGTTCTTATTAGTGGTCTCCTTGTCATTGTTCACATTCAAGGCGTTTTTATCAGCTATATAACAGCGAGTTGTTACCCTGAAACACTGTTTTTATGACTGAAACTACTTTAATCTACAAACCCATTATTAGAAACTATATCTGCAGTTCTGTTTTTAACATAAGTCTTATTTAATCAATTTATCCGTTAGCATCATTGCAGAACGACGCCCCCTGCGGTCTGGTTGTTTAAGCAACAGCGTCGTCACGGCTTCAACCGCGTGAACGTGAGAGTAAATCCGAACCTTGTCCGATGGAACGGCTGGCAAAGTTGTACATCTGCATAGCGATGGCGAAGTCTTCGAGGTTGTTGAGGAACTGAAAGAAAGACCTGAACTCGTCGAAAGTGATGCCCTGAGAGAAAGAAAGAAAAAAAGCGATTATCCAATCACAGACCTGATCATAAAATATAATAGCTAGCTAGCTAATTTTTTATACGACACACGAGTTAGGCTAGCATTAGCCATGACTTTGCTGCTTTTTCTTTGTGGAGGGTGTTAGTAAACGCAGGTGAGGAAGGTGAGGAAGCCTGGGGTGCAGTCAGCGTTCACATTAATCCCGAAGGTGTTCAATAGGGTTGGAGCTCTATAGCTGGAGATATTCCACTCCAACCCGTGTAAAGCAGATGTTCATGGCGCAGACTTTGGGACTCCTAGTTCAAGTGAAGAAAAATTTTATTCTAGTTCATCCAAAAACATTGTATACACTTGTTTGGCTTCATCCTTGTACAACATGTGGGCTAATGTTGCTAACATTTTGCTTGTAAACTCTTAACACCAGACAGGGAAACGGAGAGTTCCCTTTTCTACGTCTATAATCAAGCTAAAGGACTTGTGTGTGTGAAAAGCCTTGTTTCTTGAGGAACGTTGAGAACAATAGCATAAACTTTACTACATCTTCTATAAGTATATAACATCATACTTGTTATGGAGCGGGTATCAAGAAGTTTTGAGACAAGTTTTGTAACCCGCCAACAGATGGCAGCACAGGGCTGCACGCACAGTTACACGGAGCGCCGACCTTCATAAGTCATGAAAAGACTTCGTCCTGTGTAAATCTGGAGCTGTGCAATTTTTCATTTTGACAGCGCTGCGGAGATCCAGCGTGAATAGCAGAAGGTGCTCGACATGCTTCGAAAAGAAGTTTTCCAGGACACGTTCCAGAAGAATGCTGGGGCGCAGTGTTGCTGTGTAAGGGGACTATTTTGAAGGTGAAAGTGTGGAAACGTAGATAAATAAATTAGACCGCGTACTGATATTGTGACTTGCAATGATGGGCATCTACAACTCTTTTATTTTGCTAAGACAATTGAGTGAATGTTTCAGACACGATGTAAATGTCTCTCCCACTTTGTGAGAAACAAAAGGCCTCGGGAGAACATGTCGGTTTTCACCAAAACATCCACTTCTTCGAGAAGCACTGGGTCTTTTCGCTGGAGAGGACACCTTCCCCTGCTGAACATGATACTATTGGGGCAGAGCGCTGTCAATCACTTCCAAGAACAAAGGGGAGGAGTGGAGTCAAGGGGCAGAGGTGACAGGAAGAGATGTAAGATTACACTGTAGTTGGCTGGTGTGGTTGCAAACACACACACACACACACACACACACACACACACACTGCTGACGAAGCGGTGGAGCATTCAGGTGTGAAGGATGTCGAAGCGTTGGATGATCAGAAAGCATGGAGAGTTCGGTTACGTTCCTACAGAAAGAAACTCGGCACCTTTTCATCAGGAATGGACTGGCGCACGTTCTCCAGGTAGCTGCGTATGTCCTCCACGTTGGTGTATCTCAGGAGGATGCGAGCGAAATCTTCCTCGCTGATGGTGATCATGCCCTTGGAGTACGTCAGGAACTCGATCTCCAGCACCTCTGTCTGGAGGTTATCCATAAACCTGACAGACAAATAAAACACGATCAAATTCAGAGCAGGACGGTAATCTTCATATCTGCTCTGCAGTCAAAACCTGGCGTGTACATTTCTGAAGAAAACTGAGGTGCGAAGTATAAAGTGTGTAAATGAGGAATACACTTGTGTATAAACATTATATTCATGACATCACGCCTCGTGTAAAGTTCTAAAACTGCGAAAACACATCAGATGAATTATTGTATGTGAGAGGTGAGTTATTGTACGCGAGAGGTGATTTATTGTATGCGAGAGGTGAATTGGTAAATGTAAGAGGTATATTTGTGAATGAGAGCATCAGTGCATCTGTGAGGTAAAACATTATATGCAGAAGCATATATTTTATGAAAATTGACTGCGAAAGGTAGGTAGATGACGCGAGAGCATTCTTCCTCCTCAGTATCAGGTACCTGTAGAAGTCGTCGAACGTCAGCTCGACTTTCCCTTTCTTCCCGAAGAAGTGTACTAGCAGCGTGGTGTCGACCGTCATGCTCTCGTCTGTGCGCTGCTCGGAGAGGGCCAGAAAGGGGGCGGGGCAGGAAAGAAAAGAGAAGCAGTCAGTGAGAAAAACATGCTCTGAGATGATTGGATGAAGCAGCTGTCCATCACGGATGCAGAGCAGTAGACGGTAGCGGTCAGGGTTCTGCTTTGCTCAGTGCATCAGTTACAGTGGGAGCAGCACTTTGTACAAACACAGCAAATCTTTATAACCTTCAGATTCAGGTATAAAGATCAAAGGATGAGTGAACGACAAACATCCACAGATACACAAACATCCAGTATGCAGTCATGTAAAATATGCACTCCATAAATCTGGCTAGAGAGAAAAAGAAAGAAAGAGAGAGAGAGAGAGAGAGAGAGAGACAGACACACACACATACACACAGAGAAAGAGAGACACCAAGAGAGAGATAGTGAGACACAAAGAGAAAGAGAGAGACAGAGAAAGAAACACACAGATAGACAGAGAGAAAGATAGTGAGACACAAAGAGAGAGAGAGACACCAAAAGAGAGATAGTAAGACACAGAGAGATAGAGAGAGACACACACATACACAGAGAGAGAGAGAGAGAGAGAGAGAGAGAGAGAGAGAGAGAGAGGGAGAGAGAAAGAGGCACACACACAGATAGAGAGACACCAAGAGAGAGATAGTGAGACACAGAGAGAGACACAGATACACACACGCCCCCACACAGAGAAACAGACACAAAAACAAGAGACAGAGAGAAAGAGAGAGATAAAGACATCACAAGATAGACAGTAACACACACTGGAGAACAAACAAAGGGACAGAGAGAGAGAAAAAGAAAGAGCATGAGAGAGAGAGAGAGAGAGAGAGAGAGAGAGAGAGAGAGAGAGAGAGAGAGAGAGAGAGAGAAAGAGAGAGAGACGATGGCAGACGTGGACAAATGAGTAGATGCATGAAGACAGTGCAGGCCATGCATTTCAGAGACAGGCTGCATTCACACATCAATGCAGTGTGAACAGGTGAATAGAGTCCTCCTTTCTCCTGCTGCTGATATTCTCTTTCACTCTCTCTCTCTCTCTCTCGCTCTCTCTCTCTCTCTCTCTCTCTCTCTCTCTCTCTCTCTCTCTCTCTCTCTCTCACACACTACCCCCCCCTCCCCCCAATATACATTTACGTATCCATCTCATCATCATCATCCACAATATCAGGACACCTGGACATGATGTGATAAACTTTAATCCAGTATTGACTAAAATGTTCACCTTTTGAGGACTAATAGGCCACGCCCCCTTTATTAACCGAGTAGCCAATCATCATGCCTCCAGTCTTGGTGTCTAAACCACAAGCACCCGGTTTACGGCACCGGCAGCAGAAAGCTGATGTTTTGCTCCGGCGATAAGGTGCCTTTACTTTATTCAATGCTGTTGGTGAATCATGTGGAGAATTTGTTTATTTCTTTTATTTTATTTTTAATACGTACTTTATTCAACTTTGTGTCTTTACAAAAGGAATTTCCAACCTATTAACCCTCCAAAGGCAAAACAGTTGTGGAAACATTGAGAACGTTCTTCCAACGTCAACAATTTATTTCAAGTCAGCTCTTAAAAAAACCTTGAACCCTCGTTTTTCTAATTCTAGAACCCTAGAACTGAGATCTTCGGTTGTCCCTCCATTAAAGCAGAACCCTAGAACAAAATGTTTTCGAGGTTGATGTTCCCAAGCAGAACCTGTCCAGAAGCAAAGAACCTTTAAAGAACCCTTTCTCCTGAGAACGTCTACAAACTCCAAATTAAAGTTCCTGATTTTCTTGGTACTGAGAACCAAATTTTCTTCAAAAAGGTTCTTCCAGAGAACTTGAAAGGTTCCTGAAAGTCTTCTTCTTCTGAATAAAACCTTCTGTTGTAGGGTTCATGGTTTACGACCGCAAAGGGTTTCCCGAGAAGAAGTGAAGAACTTATTGAGATTCTAATTTTAAGGCTGGCAGACTCGACCTCTGAACCTGCCACGCCCCTGAGGCTGAAACACTGAAGGAGTCCTCGTCATGCTAAGCTCGGTTGGGCGACCGCCTTCATCCAAAAAAAAGCTTTCAGTGCATACAAGCCAAACAAAAGCAGAACTTCAGGTCCATGCCTCCGCGATACCTCCAGATTATAATCCTATCCGAGGAGAAACCGTTTTAAGCATTTAGAAAAGAAGGTAGAAATAGAGAAAGAATGGTGGACTCAAGCAGAGGAACCAGACAGGAACATTTATGATGTTTGAAGTGAAATGTAAATCATGGAAAAATCTAACCTACAGTCATCAGAGAAGTGACGTTAAAAGGTAGCGAGCAAATCTGTGCGCTAGTGTGCGCTTTTCACGTGAGATTATAGGGTGAAGATCTTACGGTAGACCTGCGATCATCTGGAAATCATCCTGCAGGTTTAAGTTATGAAGAGATTTTGTTCCTGGGCATTAGCATTATTCGGTTTAGCAGTATATCAGGTCATTTGTTCTAAAAAGACGTGACAGGGCGAAACGTCACCACATGAACTGTGACTCCTTTCAGAGAGACGTCTGTACGCCTCGTTAGCGTCGTAGCTTCCTGTTTTTTTTTTTTATTTTCACTTTCACGACTCGTCCTCAGGCCCCTGAGCCGCTCCGCCTTCCATCACCACACGTTCGCTCCTTTTCTTTACATTATTTCTTGGAAGCGTGACGTAAGCGGCGTTATGTCACAGATCCTGGAAACCACTGCTGCATTACAGTGTAGACGGCCACGCCCACGCCCACCCCTGTGGGGGACAGGCTTCACTTCAGGGCTTTTAGCCTTTGATCTGGCAGGTGAAAAACAATGATTAGCGGGATGACTAATACACACTTCCACACACACAGTCACTCAGACACACACTCACCAGACACACACACACACACACACACACACATGGTAAGTGTTCATCTGAGAGAGCGTGCAGTCAATAATACAAACAATCCCGTAGAAGCGTGTCATCTGGAAGAGTGGGATCTCGAATTACTGTCTCTTTCTTACACACACACACACACACACACACACACACACACACACACACACACACGCGCGCGCTCTCTCTTTGTGAGTAACAGACTGGGTAAATAAAGGGCAGATGTACGGCTCGACGGTGTCATCATGCGGCACTGTCCTCGTCATTACAGCGTCTCAACACAACCAAATAAACCAATCATCACTTCCCAGTTGTCTGTCTGCTGTCTGACACCAGCAATGTGATGTTAGAACCTTCTAGAAGATGCAGAACCTCGGTATCGGTGCGATAAATAGCAAACGAATCGTTACTTGTGACGTATGATAATTTGAGGACACCTGATCCTAAATTTGGGATTTTGAACATCCCATCCTTTATTTCCTTTTAAAAATGAGCTTCACTCTTCTGGCAAGATGTTCCACTAGATTTTGTGGAGATTTTGTGGAGATTCGTTGAGCCACAAGGATGGTGTAAAGGTACTGATGTGGGTGAGAAGGTGAGGAGGTTTCTGGGGTGCAGTCAGCGTTCACATTCATCCCAAACGTGATCAATAGGGTTCTATAGCAGGAGAAGATCTTCCAAATCTTCTAACCCATGTATCTTCGTGGAGCTGGCTGTGTGGGTCTCTTGGTTCAAGTGAAGGCAAAATTAAATTTTTTCATTCTGCACAATTGTGTGCCTCCAAAATTGGGATTCCAGGTGGGAGGTTATGCGAATAGCTCCAGCGTGGGTTTATGCGTGTGCATCCAAAGACGTCCTACACGACCTTTGGGGTAACAGTTTAAAGAAGGACCACGTCTGGGTGGAACAGTCGGGTGAGAATGTTTACGAACTTGCTGCTAGAAGTGCCCTCGATATGTTCGATTTGAAAGCGTTCAGATCTAGATACACCTGGAAGTTCTAGACCTGCTTCTAGATCCTAATCAGTAATGAGGATTAATAACAAGAACAAACACTCCTCCTGCAGACCCACAGAATTATAGGAGTGTGTGTGTGTGTGTGTGTGTGTGTGCTCTCTAAAACGCCTGATTTGACTCTACGCAGGTTGTCGATTAGTTTAAAGAGGTTTGTTATCGCAGGAACCTCAGACCTCTGAGAACGATGTGCTCGTGGTGAGGACGATGGATGAGAGAAAAAAAGCGAGGGATGACTGAAGCGATACCTCTGCCAGGTCAGAAAAGAGCGCGTGGCTGGCGCTTCGTCTCAACACGTCCCAGTAGCTCCTCGCCACGCTCTCCTCACGGCTCGGTTTTTTCGACACCTGAGGGGCGGGGCGGGGCGGGGCGGCAGCACAGGATGGGGGGAGGGGGAGGGGGCAGTAAGTGGGTTAGCGATCGTGAGCAGGAGAAATGATGCATATTGACATTGTGAAAAGAATGAGGGTTGGGGGTCGGAGGCTACGATGCGCCGGGTTACGGCGTCTGGTTAAGTGCTGTTTGGGTTTGATCAAAACGTCCACTGAATCTGTGGACCATTAAAATCGTCCTTAGGCACAGAATATATATATATATATATACACACTCTATGGAGAAAGTTTGTGGACACCTGAGCATAAAATTGGAGCTGAATTTTGAACACTAAGTCTCCATTTCCTGTTATAAAAACCTCCATTACTTCTGGAAGATGTTCCACCAGATTTTTTTAGAGATTCTTTCAGCCAAAAGGATGTTAGTAACATTTAGTCCAAATGTGATCTCGTAATTCTCTCCACTCTTCTGGGAAGATGCTCCACTAGATTTTGTAGTGGGCTTGTAAACCACATCTTCACGTTGCTGGATTTGCGCAGAGGAGCATTGCCGTGCTGGAGCAGGTTTGGGTCTCCAAGTTCAAGTGGACGTAAAATTGAATTATACTGCATCTGATACACGTGTGTGTCTCCAGCTGTGTGGTAACAGTTGGGAAAAGAACCACATATGGCAGAGGTCATCTGTCCCAATAGTTTTGTCCATATAGTGTATGCTGGAGCAGGTTTGGATCTCCCAGTTCAAAGGAAGGGAAATGTTCATGCCCCAGCAACCAAAGACGTCCGGTACAAACGTGTGCCTCCAAAATTGTGGAAGGAGTTTGGAAAAGTTCCACATTTGGGTGGAAATATCAGGTGTCCCAATACTTTTTGGCCATAGAGTGTATGATTTACTGTGATATTTCCTGATGTGTGTGTATGTGTGCGATTAAAGGGTGGACTTGAAAACACTCCAGCAGCTGCTCAATAGAAAACGCATTTCGCTCTCCGATCGGTTTAAAGCGTCTCTGATGAAGTCGTCGCGAGGAGAAGAAAAGATCAATCAGAATTTCGTTTTCTTTCATTAAAAACAGATACTTAGTTAAAAAAAAGGAAAACAGAAACAAACATATGGATTGACCCTTGAAGGTCAAACCTCCTTGGTTTTAGCTTCACGATCCTGCTTTTTTCCCCCACTTTCGTTTCACATCTAACATGTAAGGTCAAAGGGCACAAGGTGGTGGTGGTGGTGGTGATACCTACGCTAGAGCCTGGAACGACATGATATCCATAGAGCTGCATGCTCTGGGTGGCATTCAGAGAAGAAGAGGAAGAGGAGGGAAGGAGGAAGGACATGAACACACACACACACACACACACACACACACACACACACACACACACACGTTAGAACAGGCCAAGTGGTTCAAGCAGACAAAACATTTACACTTTTTGTTCTTCACGAGTTTCAAAAACATGCTGTCACTCGGCAGCTCGTCGTGGTTACCATGGCGATACTCCATACACGTATCTCATGTTGGAATTTATAATGGCTTAAAGAGCGCTCCATAATCACGCTGTAAAAACATCTCAACACTCTGACTGTAGGACGCCAAACGCTTTTCCTTTTTTTATTTCCCTCCTAAGACCATCCGCGCATCCATGATGTCATCCGGCCATCAAATATTAAACACATTCACCTGATAAACATGAGATCACTACCTCAGGTCCTGCTTCCATCATCACAGTACAAAAATATATCTCTAACAACACATTATGGATCTTCTGACCCAGAGCATCTCCTCAGCTCAGTCTGTTTCCAAAGCTTGTTCTTCTAAAAAACAACAAAAAAACAGGCAGTCTGGCTTAGCCAATCTTCCATGTCCTTGTCCAAACACTGAAAAAAACCCAAGCTCAGGCTCAAACTGGAGAACTTGGATCTGTGAGACACTACCTCCTCTAGCACAATGCTGCTCATTTTCATCATTCCAGTGGAAAACCCTATCTCTGAATCAATCACCCAAGCACTCCTTAATACTGACCCAACACTGTGATCGTGGTCCAAACCCAAACCTTCTGCATCTTTCCACCCAATACTCATCTCACCAATTCTCTCACAAAGTCACATATTTAAAAGCCATCTCCTCATCTCATCTCCTTCTCTGATCAACGTATGCGTGTTGATCCAAAATCCAGCACAAGAGCCAGTACACATCATCTCATCATCATATCAGGCGTTTTCAGAACCTACACTAGAGACACTGAGCACAAACCTGAGCTGAGGATCAACTCCAGGAACCTGAAGCTGCTAACACCAATCACATCTCCTGACCAAAAAGGCCTCATATTAAATTCTCAGAATCCTTGTCCTCATTCCATAATATTATATATGACTCCAAAGCATCCATCACTGAAACCAACATTTGTTTTCTTCTTCTCCTCTTTTGACTCCACAGCAAAAGGAAATCTCCAAATGTGTCAAAATAGGGTCATATTCCTGACATGGCTTCTACTTCCCATCTCTCCAGTCCATCCATTTCTACATCCTGACTGAACAACCAACCCAAATCTTTTAGATCAATACATTTTAGAGGAAGATAAAGCTGATCTCTAGAACCGTAAAGGATCCCAATCACACGGTGGATCTTAACAGATGTTGCTCAACCGGTTCTGCTCAGTTTCATCCGAATCCGTCCAGACCCTTACCAGCTGAGCCGATTTCTCCGCATCTCCCTTGCGTCCCTTCTTTTCGTTCTTCTTCCGGAAGATCTCCTGCAGCTGTGGGTCAGAAAATGGTGTGAGAACCGAAGCTGACAGATAATCTGCTCCAGTAAATAAAACGGTCAGGAGAAAGGTCTATTTTCTTCCTCTCGTGGAGTCAGGAATTTGCATTAATTCTCCTGTTCCTTATTCTAAAATTCCTACAACTGGGTCACAGATAAAAAGTTTATTATCTCACCACCAGAAACTCCTGCTTGTCCACCATCTGGTTGCCGTCGGCGTCGAACATGTTGAAGGCTATTTTAAAGCCAGCATGAGGCTCTGAGGAAAAAACACATGTGAGTCAGATGCATAGATTCATCTTTCGTAATGTGCATTACTATGAGGTCATTGGTGTAACGCATTAGCCAGAAGACTCCTCGGTGGGAAATCGTTTCCTCACATCGTCCCAAGACAGTAGGAAGGTTTCAGATACTCGTCTCGATTATGTACTGCTGAATTCTGCCTGTCTTTATATCCTCCTGTTTTTCTTTAGAAATGTGAAACTCTACTCCATGAAGTTCTACGTAGCAGTGGATATTCAACATGCCTCCTGACACTAATTTCCACTTTGAAGCTCTTCAGTTCTGTCGATTCCAGCTCTCCTTTCGTACCGAACACCACCTTTCGTCACCTCCTCCAGGTGCGTCTTTGACCCCGTCGAGGGCCACATGTCTCTCCGTGGTGTTACGTTGCTGTGGGAACAGTACGTCACGGTAGGCTTGCTGGGTTCCAGTGCTAAGTGAAGTGCTTCAAAGGGTGAAGACACATGCTCTGATGATTCTACTCAACATCTCCATAATGTCTGAGATATTTCAGGACATCGGTTGTACGTAAGGAAAAGTTATAAAAGGTATAAAAAGCATTTAGACCACAGACTTGTCCGTTCTGATGGTGGGATTTACATCACGGCAGCTGTTTTGAGGTGTTCACGTTGACAAAATTCACCTGGCTGGTGTCTCCCTCAGGATGAAAGTGGGGGTGGAAACTGTCTGAGTCTGCCAGACTATAAACTACAACAAGCTTTTGTCACTCGTCTTTAATAAATGGAAACAAGCTAGTGTAAAACTGAGAGCTTCCAGAACTGATATATTGAGTCAACGGACAAGATCAGGGTCCCCAAACAATTACAGCCCAGAGATATATTTTTAAAAAATGTAGTTTTAAATAATTGTTTCACTCATATTATATCTGTATTTGATAATAAAAGATTGACTTTTAAACTAAAATGTTTCTCAGTTATTAATGGAGGTCGAGGCACAAATAGTTGAACTATCGGCTATTAGCAAAAATCCATAACGTTAGTTTTTCCGGCTTACGGTTTGCTGTTGTTACGAGAGCAGCCTCTAGAGGCAAATCACTGACACTACGTGCTATTAGGTTTTACACCTGAGACTGCGTGCTGCACGGAGAGCGAATTATACTATTTATTTATTTATTATATAATTATATTTATTAATTCATATATATACATATATACATATATATTTGAAGTTCAGTAGAAACTTATATATTAAGAGATAAAGATATAAAGATATATAGATATAAGATTTTGATGGAGTTTGGGGAGCTTTCAAATTGTTCTTCAATTGTTTTGAAGGTGTTAATAGAAAACTAAGTAAAAGAGCTGATACTGTATATTAATTACAGTTATATACAGTATATAATTAAAATGCTGAGCGGTTATTTATTTATTTATTTATTAGTTTGTTCTTGTTCTCTCTGTTACATGTAATTTATATGTATAGTTGAAATGCAGTAAAAAAAGATTTAAATAAAAAAGTAAAGTCATGAAGTGTTATTTGTTTTTTTTATCCAGTATTCATTTGAAAACCGATTAATCTGTCAACTAATCGATTAATCGGTCGATTAATCGATCAACCTCTAGTTATTAATGTAGCCTAATTATTTGTTAGACTCACCCACCAACCACATACACGCATAAGTAAGTAAAGGTTTTGTTTTTTAATAGCAATGAATATGATAAATGTCATTACGATAGTAATAATGCTCTTTTATTATGCGATAAGTAACGTTCATTTGTCGGTACGGTGCAGAACAAAATAATAAACTAAGAAAAAGGCAATATAAATACATTAAAATTCATAATAAAATCTGTACAATAATACTGGTAGTCAATCCGCCCCTTATTATTTTTTGTTACACAACGACCGCTAAACAAATTATATGGCCCTCACAGAATAAAAGTTTGGGGACCCCTGGACAAGAGGGACAAATTGCGAGGTAATGAAGGGCGATGGACCAAACAGGTGAAAAGGAGTAAATTCTGGTACTTACTGGTCAGGATACAAAGCAGGAAGAGATACTCTGTGTAAGCGATGATCCCTGCAAAACAAAAGGGTCACACTTGTTTGAGTTTTCTGCTGAAGGACAGCCATACACACCCTCCAGTCTCATCCTTTATCCCTCGCTCTCCTCCTCTTGTCTAAACAGGACCACTTGATAGTCGTTTCAACTGAAACTTGAAATCAAAATCTTTGCTAGTTTTACAAAGGGATGTCTTTTCATAGAGATAAAGATCTAAAGGTTCTCTCAAAGAGAAAGCATCAGCGGGCGTGTTTATGTCGACCCAAACACTGCAGCGCAAACCGGCGACGTTACCCAGGCTTTTGTTTCGACTTGTGTGAAAGAGGATACACGATTGAAGCTCTTGAGGATGTTTTGGAAATGAGGGTACAAAACAGGGATTCATTACCCCTGAAACACCACTGAAAGCATTCTCCACATGTATAGGTAGCAGGGCTTCAGATAGTTCTGGCTGACTGAGCCGAGTGTTTCGGGTCAATGGTCTTTAACGCCTGGGGGACAGGAACCCAACACAAGTCCATTTACCAGAGCAAGGGGGTGATACCTATGTGGTCTTCCCACACACAAACAGACAAACATCACCATCACACACCTATCAAACATCAAACTTCTGTATGCCCTCAAGCTGTAGAAAGTAACGTTACGATTTCTGGTCCAGGATTATTCACATTATCAGTTGGTTTAAAAGTCTGAGGAGTTCATTTACCAAACATTTTGATCCAATGTAATTTTTCCTCTCAGATTCGAAAAGGGACTGAATGAGTATGGAATTATACTGATTTTAGATCTGCTTTTTCTATTCCAAATGGCTGTCATCCTTTATCCAGAACCAACGTGAAAGAAACAAGGATCAGAGGAGCAGAAAAGATAGTTGAGAACTTCAAGCGAGACACATATGAGGTGGTATCAAAACGTTTTCGAGACTCGCTCTGTTTAATAGAAAGTACTTTATATAACTACGTTTTCACACCATCACCTTCAAAATAGTCCCCTCGCTCAGCAATACAGCGCCCCCAGTGGTCTTCTGGAACGTGTCCTGGGAGTCTTCTTTTTCGGAGCGTGTCGAGCATCTTATGCGATTCACCACACCCTCAAACATGATCCAGTTATTATTTTTTCCTGAAGTTTGATTTGAGTTTCTCATGCTGGAGATCTTTCTGTGTACATTACGTTCAATAACGTTTTATGTTGCAATAAGTGTTTTCTGAATTTCGCTTCGTTTTTGCATCGTTACTACTGCGTTACAAATCAGTTTTTAATTGAATAAATAATTGTTGACAATGTTCATGATCTTGATTTTAATGCTAATCGTGTTTTTAGTTTAAATGCTCATTCTAAGACTATAAAATGTAATTCTGCTTCGTAAATGAAGAGGCGTTCTCTTGTTCTCTAGGTTGAAGATCTTTTCACACTAATTAACAGGAGCAATCTGTTTAATAAAATGATTGACATACTTTTAAGTGAATTAGGCTAAATCGTAGATTTGGATGCTTATCTGTTGCAGTTCACCTGCATGTCAAGCTGCAGGACTGTCGAACTAAACTGAACTAAACAGAAGAAACAGGAAGTACCCAATGTAGAGGTGACACACAGCGATTTTAATTTTTTTCTCTCCATTCCCTGAAAGAGTTCACCCTGCTCAGGTTCAGCTGTATTCCCAAAGATCACCAAGGCTCCATAGTGACCTGGAAACCATGGAGGCCTCTGGAGATACTCTTACACACGTAAACACGTGTTTCCATCAGGTTGAACTGTTTTATCTTTAGTTCGAGTGCAACACTGGGCAGGTTAAGGAGATGGTGTGAATTGTTCAGAAAGATAAGGAAAGGAAAGGAAAGGAAAGGTGTAGAATCCATGTGGCTTATTTTTAGCCGTCCCGCTGCGGTTAGCGCCCGCGTGAAGCCAGTGTGTAATTAGCACCGCGGGGAATTAGCCAGCTTGCTACCAGCGCCGTGTCAGCGAGCGCTTTCTTTTGAAGCTCTCGTGTGAGTGATCTTCTTTGTGATTATTTATTTAGTTCACATTCCCGTTGTGTTTTGATTTTGCGTTTTGTCAGCGACCCGATGAGCATCGGTAAGAAGCACGGCGAGAGATTTAGTGTGTGAGCAGAGAATTCAACTGAGAAAAAAAAAAGGCTGGGGATGTTAGCAATTAGCTGTACTGCTACTGATGACTAGCCACCTACAGTTCCACTCCATCACACCACCCTGTCCTTTGATTATTTTCTTTAGCAACACGGCCCCCTGGGTGTTTTATTCCCTATTATCAGTGACATCGGAAGGGTTCGCCGTGTACGATAAACGAGATGTTCCACTTTAACTAGCATGTAATGTAGCATGCATATTGTGATGATAAAGTGATAAATAAATCAGTGCTAGCATATTCAAGCCTAAACATTTGCAAATAATCGGCTATTAAAAGCTACCATAAAATGCTAGCAGTGACGACCAAAATACTTTCCCAAGCTCCTCCCTCAGCTAATTCAGGACACACCCACACAGTGTGCAGGGCGACTAGCGTTAGTTGATAAGGATGACTGGGCATGTATGCAAAGGTCGATGCTACAAACGCGAGATGCTACAAGGCATCAACAATGGAGGTTTTCTAAAACTAAGATCAACCAGTTCAGAAACAATGCTCTGAAGTTTATACGTAGTGCTGTTTTACATATACAACAATCAGTGTGTTTAATGGCAAATTGTGACTCTTGGGGTTGGGTTTTGATGTGGGCGGTGACAGTGACATCTGCCCCGCCCATTTCACGTTAAAATAAAAGAAGGTGTCGCACTGAATCTGTATGGCGTCACACACAGAGACAGAGATGCAGCCATGGCTGTGATACCGCTAGGCTTCCAATTAGCATCAAAATTTCACACAGGATCGATCACCTCGCTCTTGGAGATTCCGGAAAAGAGTAGAACTTCCTTTCCACACCGGCGGCGTCTCGGCGAGGACCTTCTCCAGCTCCTGTCCCAAGAAAAGACGAGTGAAATAAAAATTATATACACGCTGCACTACACGATGCCTCTGTATCTCACTCACTGTCTGTCTGTGTGTGTGTGTGTGTGTGTGTGTGTGTGTGTGTGTGTGTGTGTGTTTCAGCAAGTGGAAGTAGTTGAATACTACACCTGCTTACTGAGGGACCTCCATGCTTTCTTACCTACAGAGAGAACGAGAGAGAGAACAAACATATTTAAAAAAAATTAATAATTTGCACATTTAGCATGTAACTGTGTGTGTGTGTGTGTGTGTGTGTGTGTGTGTGTGTGTGTGTGTGTGTGTGTGTGTGTGTGTTTTTCCCCTGCAGCTGTTTGTCCCCTGTGTGATGTAAAATGTGACACCAGGAGACACATATAGAAACGTCTACATTTACATTCCATTTTCAGACTCAGGAGTGAAGTTCTAAACTCTTGCTGCTGCGCACACACACACACACACACACACACACACACACACACACACACACACACACACACACACACACACACACCTGAGCACCTGTGTGTGTGTGTGTGGGAGAGTGTATCTGTGTGTGTGTGTGTGTGTGTGTGTGTGTGTGGGAGAGTGTATCTGTGTGTGTGTGTGTGTGGGAGAGTGTATCTGTGTGTGTGTGTGTGTGTGTGTGTGTGGGAGAGTGTATCTGTGTGTGTGTGTGTGTGTGTGTGTGTGTGTGTGTGTGTGTGTGTGTGTGTGTGTGTGTGTGTGTGTGTATCTGTGTGTGTGTGTGTGTGTGAGAGTGAATCAGTCTGTGTGTGTGTGTGTGTGTGTGTGTGTGTGTGTGTGTGTGTGTGTGTGTATATGTGTGTGTGTGTGTGTGTGTGTGTGTGGGAAAGTGTATCTGTGTGTGTGTGTGAGAGTGAATCAGTGTGTGTGTGTGTGTGTGTGTGTGTGGGAGAGTGTATCTGTGTGTGTGTGTGTGTGTGTGTGGGAAAGTGTATCTGTGTGTGTGTGTGTGTGTGTGTGGGAGAGTGTATCTGTGTGTGTGTGTGTGTGGGAGAGTGTATCTGTGTGTGTGTGTGTGTGTGTGTGTGTGTGTGTGTGTGTGTGTGTGTGTATATGTGTGTGTGTGTGTGTGTGTGTGTGTGGGAAAGTGTATCTGTGTGTGTGTGAGAGTGAATCAGTGTGTGTGTGTGTGTGTGTGTGTGTGGGAGAGTGTATCTGTGTGTGTGTGTGTGTGTGTGGGAAAGTGTATCTGTGTGTGTGTGTGTGTGTGTGTGGGAGAGTGTATCTGTGTGTGTGTGTGTGTGGGAGAGTGTATCTGTGTGTGTGTGTGTGTGTGTGTGTGTGTGTGTGTGTGTGTGTGTGTGTGTGTGTGTGTGTGTGTGTGTGTGTACTCACCCCTCGGCTCCCTCATGGTCACTGACTCGATGAAGTTTTGAGGAGTCATGTAGAGCTGACCCTCATACTCCAGAGAGCTGAAGAGACGAAAGCGGTGCTCATGGGACGACATATACACGTCTCCATCCTCCAGGTCCAAGTGATGCTTCTGCAGGATGAGGTGTACAAAGCGCAAACACACACACACACACACACACACACACACACACACACACACACACACGGTCAGAGCTACAGGATATGAATCTATCTTGTACTCGTGTGTCTTTAACTGTATGTATAATCATTATCTATGTGGTTCTTCACCAAACTGTTACCACAATATCTGGAGGAACACAATTGTACACAACGTGGTAGCATGAACATTTTTCTTTTAAACTAGAAGACCAAACCTGACAAAGCACAACGCCCTGGAAAAGCACTGAAAGTGTGAGCTGGGCGATTTAGTTTTACTTTTAGACGTCAGCGTGCAGG
This sequence comes from Silurus aristotelis, assembly GCF_946808225.1. Lineage (NCBI taxonomy): Eukaryota > Metazoa > Chordata > Actinopteri > Siluriformes > Siluridae > Silurus > Silurus aristotelis. The sequence continues at coordinate 16,582,641 of NC_139600.1, read as the reverse complement.
GAGTGTACAAGAACAAAACACGCACACGCAAACACACACACACACACACACAAATATTACAAACATGAAGAACATCCAGAACTTGTCTGTCCAGTAAAATTCTTCTGTGTTTGTAAAAAACCCAACCAAAATAGCTTCAGTCACAACACAAGGAAAGCCCTGTGGGGGCGTGTTTGGGGGGGTGTCTGGGTGGGCATGCCTTGGGTGGGCATGCCATGTGCATGACCTGTTTCCTTATAAACCATAACTTATTGGAACGAGTGCACGTGATTGGCTGACCAAGTATCAGAAACGTTTGCATCTGAACTCCAGCAGGGATCGCAGCTCTGTCTCACGTGTGTCCCCCAGTCTGGCGAATCGCCTAGATGACGTGACATCACTGGCGTTACAGAGATTACGTTTGTTCTTTATCATGCTTTGTCCTTAGCGTTTCTTTCCAAAAGGACACGCATTTTAAACTGAAAAACATCTCCTATCAAATCAAATCTTTCCGAGCATCACTGAATCCTGGATTCTGATTGGTCGTGAAGATTCGATATAACAACATATCATATTAACGCTCTCGTTCTAATGCAAAACAATTTCATAGTAACCGATCGTTCATCGTACTGCAGACGAGACCAAATTATGGAACGATTCTGGAAGGAGTCTCCAGTTTCAGCATGTTGTAAAAATTGTAAATAGAAAAAGTTGAACATTTTTGTCTTTAATATAAAGCTGCTCGAACATTCATGTACCTGAAAATAGATTTAAAAAAAAGCAAGACGTGTTGTGAGCTTACAAGAGAATAGCTTTCATGGAGGTGTGGTGTTCTTCTGTACCAGGGTTGTATTGTGTTACCATGTAAACCCGCGCGTGCGTGCGTGCGTGCGTGCGTGTCTCCAGGACAGTAACGCGTCATTACGCACCCGTATTGATTAATTAATTTAATTTATTTATTAACTGCCCATTAATTAATCTAATACTTGCAATAATTCTATGTGCATTATTATGATTATGATTATGATTTTGATAATTATGATGGGGTTTATTCTTTACCTGCTCCTCGGCGAGCACGGGCGCGCTGTTGCGGATTCCGGTGCGCGTCCCGCGGTAGTTGAGGTACAGCGCTGTAGCTCCTCCGGCCGCCAGCCCGAACCCTAGCGCCGCGCCGCCGCTCCTCACACGCGCCGCGTCCCCGAACCGAGCCACCGACCTGCTCGCCAGCACCGACACCATCCTGCGCAACGCCGCCGCCGCCGCCATCTTCATTTACCGGCAACCGGCAGCGCGCTGTTCGGGCTGCGTCCCAAACCACTCCCCCCTTTTTTCCTTCCCTTTATTTAAGTGCACTGCGCCTGGGCGTGAAATGAAAACCTTTTCATGCCGATGTTCTGACTCAGGACTCCACACCTCGCGCCCTACGCACTACACCCTAGATACTATGCAGCGGTAATAACCGGTCACACCCTTAAACCTGGGTTTGTAACACAGCCCGTGCTTTTTACGCTCCCTGACAACTCCAACACACAATTCCAGTGTTTAATGTGTGTATTTGTGACTCTGGGCAGGTTGAAGGCCTTTTAATTCTGTTATCATCTAAAATTAATATGTGTGAAAAAAGGCGTCTGCATTTCCGTCTATTGAAGTGATTTATCAACACTGTGGGTCGTCTGGAAGGGACAATAAAGACGTCGCACATCCTGTGTCAGTCACTGGGATTGTGAAACTGGTTGTGTACGAGCAATAGAACACTCCAGGATGTACTAAATCAGACCCACAGCACTCCTGAACTCTGAACTCAGGAGTCTACATCAGCTCCATTGTCTCATTCTGGTCTCAGATGCTGAACTGGAGCTTGTAGCTCTGCCCCGTGTTTGCTGTATGCATGCTGGTGGTCTCGTGCCTTGTGCACTACCATGTTGCCTTCTTCATCGTTCTCTACCTCTCTACTTGATGGCCACGTTTCTCCACGTCTACATAGTTACTCGTTCACGTATCGCTCTCGTAGTGTTGTACACAGTAAACACAGTGTATTTATTTAGCACGTGCTGATTTCATGTCGTTAGCTCTGCACGTGATCTCTGCAAGATGAGTGGCAATGATGGTGAATCGAATCTCAGCAGAAACGTGTCAAAACACATGGATGTAAAAAAAAAAGAAGAAGAAGAAGATACACATAAACAACAACAACAACAACAAACATAAATAAATTATGCAAATGAGGAGAATTCGGTTTTCTTTTCTACAAGACACCAAATTTATTCGATGTGTGACGCGTTATAAACGCCTTGAGCGGTCACGCGCACTCGCGTTTCCCCATTGGTTCGGCAATTACGTGCGTCTTTGATGTGCGTAGACGTGCCACAAAGTGCAAAATAAGTAAGTACGCAAACAAACAAACAAACAAACAAACAAATCTCCGGCTTGTCTGAGCTCGTGAAGACATGGTTGTATCATTCAGACCCTCATTTGGGTCCCTCCTGTTTTTTTTTTAGCCTGTAATGAGCCATTATGTAAAACCACCCCCGGCACGTGCCCTCTGTTCAGGAGCTTTGACCCCCGGAGAACAACTCACGTCACGCGCTTCTTATTTTTTCCATCTTTTTTCAGACCGGACTGTTTTTGTTTGTTTTGTTTTGTTTTACCTTCACAAGGTCATCGATCTGCTCCGTCCCTTGTTTCGGTTATTGTTTTGCATCGATTTTGGTTTAAGGCGGAAACAGAAATGAAGCAAATGATCAGAAAAGCCAGACGGGATCGCGGGCGCGCGCACACGGGCCTCTGGCGCGCGCATGACAGTCTGCTTCTATAGACATACGCATAATTCATGCTGTTTATAAGCGGTTTATTACGTCACGTTTCATATTTAGACACTATCTATGCTCTCCATGTCATACCTCAGATTAATGCCAGATGAAGAGACGAACATGAGACTAACATGAGACGAACATGAGACTAACATGTTTCTATATAACTATAAATATAGAATGTGACATTGTGCTTCTTTCCCAAACTGTTCCCACAAAGTTGAAGGCACACAATTCTACAGCACGTGCTTAGATGCTGTAGCAGGACATTTTCCATTCACATAAACTTGGAGACCCAAAACCTGTTCCAGCATGCACAAAGCCAGCTCCATGGAGATCTGCTTTCCATAAGTCGGAGTGGAAGATCTCCTGCTATAGAGATATAGAACCTTTGAACACTTTGGGATGAATGTGAACGCTGACTGACAGCACTCCAGACCTCCTCACCTTCTCACCTACATCAGTACCTGAATTTAATAACAGCCATGTGGCTGAATTAATCTGCACAACATCTAGTGGAACATCTTTCCTCCAAGAAGAGTGGAGGTCATATTACAGCAAATGGAGACTAAATGGGTAACATACATCTCTACATTATGGAATGTTCTTCTAAGTTGATGTTCAGTAGATGTAGTGTGTAGACTTTCATATTCACGTTCTGGACATGTTTTTATCTGCTGATGTTGGGGAAATTTCCGAGCCTGAGCCCTGATCAGAGAATCGCAGAGATTTTGTTTCTCTCTGTTTCGCTCGCTGTGAGTCGGAGCAGCACTTTGAAGTGAGTTTCTCAAATCTTTTGTTTTGTCATTCAAAGAGTAAAAATGAAGAGCAAAGAGGTACGAGGTGCCACACTGTGAGATCTGGAGGAGGAGGGTGGGGCTGATGCACAGATGTGCAACACATCTGCAGTGCTTTCAATTTTTTCAAACCTGCAATGTTTATTTAGAGAAAAAAATATTTTTTCTATTCAGCAACTCAAAGGGTTTTAGTTTCTGAAGGTTCTCCAGGAGGAACTCAATTATCAGCAATAGTTCTGTTTTTTGTACAGAAATCCGTACAAACGCTTTTTGATGATTTGATGATTTGATTGAGGGCCATTTCTGTTCCCCTAACGCTCATTTTTACAGACGTTGTAGTAGATTCCATAAACATCTGTTCCTCAACACTTCCATTAGATGTTTAATGATTTCTTAAAGCTTGTGGAACCCCTTGGAGAACTCTTTATTTCATATGCTGGTTTGTTGTTTGGTGAATAATGGTTAAAGGGTTCCTCATGTATTCTTTGGATGCTTGGTTGTTCCTACTTGACCAAATGTTTGGTTCTGTGTAGAACCGTAAGACTGATGGTTTCTCTCTGATAAAAAGGATTAAAGAGGAAAACATTTCACAGGCTTTGAAATAACCTTTGAGGAACTCCTTCATGTGCAATGAAGAAATGATTTTTGGCTTCAAGAATTTTATTGCAAAGGTTCCTAAAACACAAATTACTTTAGAACCCTGATGTGTTTTTATATGAATTTGCTAATTGGAGAACCCTAATGGATTGTCAGAAGTTTCAAGTTCTGTTCTGTTTGAAGTAGACCCTCCTCCCTTTGAAGAACTAGAACCATTAAACGTTCAAAGAACTTGAAGAACCCACTTTGAAGGTGCCTTGAGGAGCCATGAAGCTGACAAAACCCATTCTGGTAAATGAAGAACCCCAATTAATTCTTCTGTTAGATGTTTTTGCTAAATGGAGAACTCTTGATAATTCTTTGTTTTTTTCTCTTTGGTGAAACCCTGAAACAGAAGCTTCTCTTTTAAATACAAACTTTACAGTAGGATCACATTATAAGGGTTCCTCTTCAATGCTCCTGTGAACATGTAATGTTCTTTTGAAGATTCTTTTTTAAACTTCTACCTACTATACTGTTTGATTTGTTCCTCAATAGAAACCTGAAGGGTTCTGTGTGGAACCCTACAAAAGAGGAGTTGTCTTTGGGGATTAAAGACGATTAAAACAATTAGCCATTCAAATAACCTTTGATGAACATTAATCATCCTTTGAAGATCCTTTGAAGAACCTCTGAATCGGAAGAGAAATGAAAACAGATATGAGGGATTCTATAAGCAGGAGTTTATCGAAAGGAGAAATCTTTAAACATCTGTGCAGAACCGAGGAGTTTTTCTTCAGATCAGAGGACCAGTAACAATCTGAGGAACATTTGAAGACCCGTAAAAGAATAATAATAATAATAATAAACCGCATTAAAGGAGAAAAGGTTCTTCTCTCACTCTTCTCCAAGCCCCGCCCACTTTTCACTTCTCCGCTTTTCGCTTCCACCTGCTGCCTCGCGCGCCTTCACGACTCCGGACAGCACGCGCGAGCTGGTGGTTCTTCTGCTTTTTTCTTCTTCTTCTTCTTCCTTTTTGTTTTCTCTCTCTCTCTCTCTCTCTCTCTCTCTCTCTCTCTCTCTCTCTCTCTCTTTCTCTCTTCTACATCTTCGTAAACACCTTTTCTTTCTTTCTTTCTTTCTTTCTTTCTTTCTTTCTTTCTTTCTTTCTTTCTTTCTTTCTTTCTTATTTTTTTATTTATTAATGCGCGCGCACGCATGTGTATGTATGATTGCACACGTATGTGTGTGTGTGTGTGTGTGTGTGTGTGTGTGTGAGCGCGTTATGGGACGGATGATGGGTGATGGATGATGAGCGCAGGATGAAACCGTCAGATCATCAAACGCGAGGGAGGATCAAACGGCCGAGGAGTTAAACGGGTCAAACGGGAGATCAGTGAGGCACCGGGTGTTTTGGGGGGGTGGGGGGTGGGGGATAGGTGGGCGGTCAGGGCTGGTGGTTGTAGTAGCGGATTTTTCTCATTTGCATACGTCAAGAGCGAGATGCATTTGCATAGGGGACGTATTTAAAGGCTCGTGCGCCAGGAATAGTCTTATTAAGCAGACCGAAGCACGCGCAATAGCACACACACACTCGGAGACACACACACGGACACACACACCTTATCGGCAACTTTGATCTCTGGTGATGATGGGTGCGCTCGTGCTCGGTGTCCCAGGCAGCGGTGTCTCTGTCGCGACTCCCGGTTCTCTCCTACTGCACGCGCACCTGGCCCCGGCGGCGGAGCGGCTCTCGCGCAGCGCGCTCTCGCCCCCCGCCGAGTTCGCGCACCTTCGCGGCGTCCTGCGGCGGCGGCAGCTGTACTGCAGAACCGGGTTCCACCTGGAGATCCTGCAGGACGGAACCGTGCAGGGCACGAGGAAAGACCACAGCAGTTTCGGTAAGTAGGAAAAAAAAACATCTTACTTGATTTTAAATTCTTCTTCTTCATCTTCTCCTGCTTCTCCCTCATCTTCTTCTCCTTCTCATTCATCTTCTCCACCTTCTCCCTCATCTTCTCCTGCTTTTCATTTTCCCACTCCTTATTCTACTTCTTTTTCTTCACCTAATTCTTCACGTTCTACCTCTCGTTCTTCTCCTTTCTCTCTTTCTCCTTCTTCTTCTCCTCCTCCATCGTCCTGTTCTCCTATATCTTTAACCTGGAAGTGTGTATACAGTGCTAAACTCCTTACAGAACCAAACACAAACTATTTTCATTTGTTGATATTTTATGGAACTGAAGTGTTTTTATGCTAGAAATGCCATTAAAATATACTGATGAGTGGGTTATAACTGTGGTACTGGATTTCTTCTCCTTCCTCTGTTGAATTCTTTCTCCAGTATAAAATCTATCCTGATGATGTAATTAATGTTGGTCTTTATTTTCTCCTGTCCTGCAGGTATTCTGGAGTTCATCAGCCTGGCTGTGGGGTTGGTGAGCATCCGTGGTGTTGATAGCGGCTACTACTTGGCCATGGACAACAAAGGTCATCTGTACGGCTCTGTAAGTTCCTCCTTAAACATTTCTTTATGTTCATTTATGTAGAAACGTTGCTATACCTTTATCACGTAAACTGTAATACCCTGAATAACCAACAGGGGACAGACATAAAGAAATGACCTTCTTGCTAACCTTCTACTTTTTTCTTCTTCTTTTCTCCAGGAAAAACTAACGGCAGAGTGTGTTTTCCGTGAGCACTTCGAGGAGAACTGGTACAACACCTACTCGTCTAACCTTTACCGGCACGGCGATCGAGGGCCGCACTACTTCGTGGCCCTGAACAAAGACGGCACTTCTCGAGACGGCGCTCGATCCAGGAGGTACCAGCGCTTCACGCACTTCCTCCCGCGACCCGTCGACCCCGACCGCGTGCCCGAGCTTTACAAAGACGCCTTGGGACAAAGCTGAGACCAAAGATTTGCATCTCAGCATCGCTGAACATCAACAAAAGCCCTTTGGTTTGGGGTAGAAATGGTTACCTCAGAGTGGGAGACACACTCCTGGAAAGATCTGCCAGTCTTTGGTGGATCCACTTGAGCAGATGAAACGTTAAGCACTAAACAACACCAAGCATCTATAAATTCCTTGTTTTTGGAGGATGTAAAAGGTCACTCTGGTCAAAGAGGTCCGGGGTACGATGGGTCTGATCATTGGAGCTGTTCTTCTTCCCATCACAACTCTTGTTTCTGGAGGAATGAAAAATCACTCTGATGGAGGTGCAAAACCCTTATTTGGTGGAGAGAGCTAACACCAACATCATTTATGCGTTCTTATGGTTAGTGCACATAAAATGTCTCTGTGGTTGAGAAGACACCTAGGAAAGACCTCTTATCTCCACAGATTCTTTTGTTTCTGGAACATCAAGTCAACAGGGTTGCAAAATTCTTGAAAGATTCACTCTAGATCTAAAGGTTATCTTGAGACAAATATCAGCTTGTTGGACATAAAGGAAACACCTGATTAGGAACAAAAGCTGGAGAAGGACATCTGGCTCATGTGGCATGTTAGGAAACTTCAAGATCCAGGGGAGAATTCATTCAAGAGATCAGGATGGTTTCTTCTGGGGAAGATGTTCATTATTTTTTTGTTTAAAGGACACGATCAGACCTTTCTGATTCTTGGAAATGGAGATGGACATTGAAAAAAATTCAGATCAAGCAGCATCTTTTGGGTTTCGGAATATGACAATCCACAATCTCCTAAACTCCATGGAATTTCTCTCGCTGTCAGGACTTTGTTCTGTTCAAACCTTCTGGAATCCAAATTTGCAATTGTAGTCTATCAATTTTTTTTTTCTCTTACATACATATATTTATTTTATATATATTTATTTATTTCCAAAAAGTATATTTTTTACAGCTCTGAAGAATATGTTAAAAAAAGAGAGAAAAAACCAACAGGAAGTTATTTTCGAGATACGGAATGTGGAGTTTTCAAGCTGGCTTGACTCTGTTTTAGAGAATTCTGTTTTACATCTGGATTGTTTCTTGTTTACTCATGCCATAAACACACACACACACACACACACACACACACACACACACACACACACACACACACACACACAATCTTTCCGGAATGTTCTGGAGCCCATTCAGGAATAAAAAGGGAGTTAAAACGATTTCAGATGGTCTTGTGTCTCTCCTTTTCTGTAGAAGTGCGAGGTCAAGGGTCAGAGGTGAAAGGGTATTGAATATCTGATTAGGGACAAAAAGGACTGTGGGGACGCTGAATAAGAAGGACAGGTTGATATGGAGGTGTTCTTAACTGATTAGAATCGACGCTTTACGAGTTCTACGACGTTTTTGGGGGAAACGAAGCGAGATGTTCGAACTCTCACTGGGGTCCGTCCTTCCACGAGATCTTCTCACACTTCGGTGAACATCACACCAACCCTCAAGCTAATCTGAAGAAACCTTTAATTCTAAAAATAATATGAATGATTTGAATTTCAAGGTTTTGATATTGTAATGCTGCAGAATTCTGGATTCTGGAGTGTCAATGTTTTGTAACGTATCAGTTGAAGTTGTAAAAAGAGGCTGCTGGAGGAACATTAGAAGTTATAGATGCTTTAACGTGAGTGACAACAGGAACTGGTTTACTGAACATCACATGTATCAATAAATAGATAAAAAACATCTTACAGTCTATTTGTCTCCTTATCTAGAACATTGAGGGATATGGCTATTGAGGTTATTGTGGTAATGTATTATGACCTCTTCAATGTTACTATGAGAACCTGCTTCTGGAAGCTCTTCTAGAGTAAATCACTCACAACAACAACAACAACAATAATAATAATAATAATAATAATAATAATAATAATAATAATAATAATAATAGTAATAGTACCATCATTTGATGGTGTTTCTGCTGCCATTCTTCTCAAACATGCGTACGCAATACAATTACATGCTCTTTCACAAATCCCGATCTGGAACGAGGCAGGGGTCAGAGGTCAGGGTCAACCATTGTGTGCCAGTATTGAGCAGAGTGGAGCAGGTTGAGGCTCTGAGACCTTGCTTCAGGGCCTGGACATGGTTCTCGGGCTGTTCCTGTACTGTTCTAGGTTTTGTCTTCTAGGAGGACGTTATAGAGCTTTAACTATCATCTATACTTCAGGTTCTTTGAGGTACAAAGCATCATCATGCATTTCTCAACACATTAAAAACCCAAGTGAAACCCAATGAAAGCTTCTTAGAATGTCAGTTAGAAAACAATTTGTTCTATCAGAACCTTTAACAGAACGTCCTCTAATTAGGACCATTAGTAGAAGTACTAAAGTTTTTCAATCTAAAAGATCCTCCATAAACACTTGATAAAGAAGCCAGCTAGCAGCAGATCTTCAGTTCGTAAAGGTTTTGTTTCTGGAAAGGTATCAACTGGAATCATTTTAGAAACAACAAACCAACCAAATAACCCAACTTGTAAAAAAAAATAAAAAAATGATTACACTCTGAAAAACCCAAACCAAACCGTTGTGCTCAACTTTTTCTGCTAGAAAGTATTTTTTAAAAACACAGATAGAAAGTTTGATATATAAAAATCATTCATGAGTTTCCCAAACGGACAAACACAAAGAACTAAAGAGGTTCTAATAAACAAAAAAACCCCATCTAAAGTTCTGAAAGTTCTTCGGGTTTGTTCTTCTGAGGGAACCAGTCAAAGTTTTAGGGGGTTGACTTTCAAAAACTTCTAAGTAGAATCCTTTTAGAAAAGCTGTGATTATTATTTAAGACAAAATAAAGAGCAATAATCTGGAGTATGTACCTCACACTCGCTGTTTGGGACACACTCCGTCTTGACGTCCGCCGGCGTCCACAAAAGTGTGCTCTGATTCAGCCTGGAGAAGAGTTTGTTGGCCAAGCCTTCTGAAGGAACCTTCAGAAATTCATTTACTGCAGAAACAAGAGAGGAGAACCTTCAAAAAAGAATGTTAGAATTCTAAACGAAGAGAGAAACCTTCAAGGAACCCCGAAGAGTCCATCTACAAATCGAAGGGTCATGTGGTAAAATCGATGATGTCATCAGTCCGAGTCGCGTGTCGTCTGAGTGTATGACACACGCTACAATTACACTGGCTGGCTGGCGGCCATCTTGTTTCTCTCTCATCCTGTCATTCACTCACTTCCTTTTTTTTCTTTCAGGTCTTTGTGAATCATCTCCTTTGATGACACTTAAGTAGAGTTGAGTGCATGTCAGCACATCTGGCCCAGTGTGTGTGCGAGTGTGTGTGTTTGGATGAGGAACTGAAAAGGAACTGATACTTTTAAATGACATAAGGGTGGTTGAGGTGAACACACACACACACACACACACACACACACACACACACACACACACACACGAATACAAGCTGGATGTGGGCTTTCAGTGTGTGCAGTGGTGAATGAAAGGCGTTAGAGTACCTGCATGGAGGAAGGTGAGTAAACACACTTCCTTTAGAAGCTGCGTGATGATCGTAAAGCCGTACGTCCTGCAGCATGCGGGCGACAACATGTACCACACTTTCATCTCAGAACATTGCATAACACTCTATGTGTTAGAACTCAGCGTGTGTGTGTGTGTGTGTGTGTGTGTGTGTGTGTGTGTCTTGTGTATCTGTGCATGATTGGATGTTTCATGCTCAGTGTGTGTGTGTGTGTGTGTGTGTGTGTGTGTGTGTGTGTGTGTGTGTCTGTATGATCTCCAAATCTCTGTGATGGTGAGCCAGGGGTTGTCCTGAGTAGGACACACACGCATGAACACACACTTAGAGGTGCTTATTGGGGTTTTCCCTCAAAGCCCCCACAGCGGTGTGTGTGTGTGTGTGTGTGTGTGTGTGTGTGTGTGTGTGTGTGTGTGTTGCATCACAGTGCTGGTGCTCTTGTTGTTTCAGGCAGGTGTTGAAGTGACTGATCTTTCACCTGCATGTCTGTGTGGTGCGAGTAAAAACTGTACAGGTGTTCCCACAGTGCACGTCAAACAAACACACACACACACACACACACACACACACACACACACTCACTCACACACTCACACACACTCGCTGCTCCTCTTCTTTCAATCCTGTGTTTGAAAAATAACACAGGCTAAGATTTAGATACAATTTAAAAACATAAAACATTATTGTGATAAGGAGTAAAAGGCCACACCTCTTTTAGTGAGAGTGACAGATATAGAACACACGCCTCCTTCACTTAGAGTGAAATGTAAACAAACCACACCTCCTTCAGTGAGACTGACAGGTAAAGCAACGCCTCCTTTACTGAGAGTGACAGGTAAAGAAGTTAAATGGTTTATCTCCCATGTATCTCTCCAGTCTTCTAACACGCTGCAATCCATCACGCTCTCTCAGATCTCAAACTTCTAGTAGTTCCTTTTTCCTTCACCACAGTCACTCCAGGCTTCATCATCAGGGACAAACACTTCATTCACCTTCATTCACCTTCATCCTTTAATTCTGTAAAGCTGCTTTGAGACAAAGTGTATTGTGGAAATCGATATAGAAATGAAACTTCACCCACAGAGTGACAGGTATAGAAGACACGCCTCCTTTACAGAGTGACAGGTATGGAAGACATGCCTCCTTTACAGAGTGACTGGTATGGAAGACACGCCTCCTTTACAGAGTGACAGTTATAGAAGACACGCCTCCTTTACAGAGTGACAGGTATGGAAGACACGCCTCCTTTACAGAGTGACAGGTATAAAAGACACGCCTCCTTTACAGAGTGACAGTTATAGAAGACACGCCTCCTTTACAAAGTGACAGACATAGAAGACACGCCTCCTTTACAGAGTGACAGGTATAAAAGACACGCCTCCTTTACAGAGTGACAGTTATAGAAGACACGCCTCCTTTACAGAGTGACAGACATAGAAGACACGCCTCTTTTACAGAGTGACAGGTATAAAAGACACACCTCCTTTACAGAGTGACAGG
>NC_139600.1:16565550-16568050 GCF_946808225.1 Silurus aristotelis | reverse complement strand
GGTGTGTGTAGTGTAGTTGTATGTTGTATAGGTGTGTGTTGTATGGGTGTGTGTAGTGTAGTTGTATGTTGTATAGGTGTGTGTTGTATGGGTGTGTGTAGTGTAGTTGTATGTTGTATAGGTGTGTGTTGTATGGGTGTGTGTAGTGTAGTTGTATGTTGTATAGGTGTGTGTTGTATAGTCGTGTGTAGTGTAGTTGTACAGGTGTGTGTTGTATGGGTGTGTGTAGTGTAGTTGTATGTTGTATAGGTGTGTGTTGTATGGGTGTGTGTAGTTTAGTTGTATGTTGTATAGGTGTGTGTTGTATGGGTGTGTGTAGTGTAGTTGTATGTTGTATAGGTGTGTGTTGTATGGGTGTGTGTAGTGTAGTTGTATAGGTGTGTGTTGTATGGGTGTGTGTATTGTAGTTGTATGTTGTGTAGGTGTGTGTTGTATGGATGTGTGTAGTGTAGTTGTATGTTGTATAGGTGTGTGTTGTATGGGTGTGTGTAGTTGTATGTTGTATAGGTGTGTGTTGTATGGGTGTGTGTAGTGTAGTTGTATAGGTGTGTGTTGTATGGGTGTGTGTAGTGTAGTTGTATGTTGTATAGGTGTGTGTTGTATGGTTGTGTGTAGTGTAGCTGTATGTTGTATAGGTGTGTGTTGTATGGGTGTGTGTAGTGTAGTTGTATGTTGTATAGGTGTATGTTGTATAGGTGTGTGTTGTATGGGTGTGTGTAGTGTAGTTGTATGTTGTATAGTTGTATGTTGTATAGGTGTGTGTTGTATGGGTGTGTGTAGTGTAGTTGTATGTTGTATAGGTGTGTGTTGTATGGGTGTGTGTAGTGTAGTTGTATGTTGTATAGGTGTATGTTGTATAGGTGTGTGTTGTATGGGTGTGTGTAGTGTAGTTGTATGTTGTATAGGTGTGTGTTGTATGGGTGTGTGTAATGTAGTTGTATGTTGTATAGGTGTGTGTTGTATGGGTGTGTGTAGTGTAGTTGTATGTTGTATAGGTGTGTGTTGTATGGGTGTGTGTGATGTAATTGTATGTTGTATAGGTGTGTGTTGTATGGGTGTGTGTAGTGTAGTTGTATGTTGTATAGGTGTGTGCTGTATGGGTGTGTGTAGTGTAGTTGTATGTTGTATAGGTGTGTGTTGTATGGGTGTGTGTAGTGTAGTTGTATGTTGTATAGGTGTGTGTTGTATGGGTGTGTGTAGTGTAGTTGTATGTTGTATAGGTGTATGTTGTATAGGTGTGTGTTGTATGGGTGTGTGTAGTGTAGTTGTATGTTGTATAGGTTTGTGTTGTATGGGTGTGTGTAGTGTAGTTGTATGTTGTATAGGTGTGTGTTGTATGGGTGTGTGTAGTGTAGTTGTATGTTGTATGGGTGTGTGTAGTGTAGTTGTATGTTGTATAGGTGTGTGTTGTATGGGTGTGTGTAGTGTAGTTGTATGTTGTATAGGTGTGTGTTGTATGGGTGTGTGTAGTGTAGTTGTATGTTGTATAGGTGTGTGTTGTATGGGTGTGTGTAGTGTAGTTGTATAGGTGTGTGTTGTAGGGGTGTGTGTAGTGTAGTTGTATGTTGTATAGGTGTGTGTTGTATAGGTGTGTGTAGTGTAGTTGTATGTTGTATAGGTGTGTGTTGTATGGGTGTGTGTAGTGTAGTTGTATGTTGTATAGGTGTGTGTTGTATGGGTGTGTGTAGTGTAGTTGTATGTTGTATAGGTGTGTGTTGTATGGGTGTGTGTAGTGTAGTTGTATGTTGTATAGGTGTGTGTTGTATGGGTGTGTGTAGTGTAGTTGTATGTTGTATAGGTGTATGTTGTATAGGTGTGTGTTGTATGGGTGTGTGTAGTGTAGTTGTATGTTGTATAGGTGTGTGTTGTATGGGTGTGTGTAGTGTAGTTGTATGTTGTATAGGTGTGTGTTGTATGGGTGTGTGTAGTGTAGTTGTATGTTGTATAGGTGTGTGTTGTATGGGTGTGTGTAGTGTAGTTGTATGTTGTATAGGTGTGTGTTGTATGGGTGTGTGTAGTGTAGTTGTACAGGTGTGTGTTGTATGGGTGTGTGTAGTGTAGTTGTATGTTGTATAGGTGTGTGTTGTATGGGTGTGTGTAGTTTAGTTGTATGTTGTATAGGTGTGTGTTGTATGGGTGTGTGTAGTGTAGTTGTATGTTGTATAGGTGTGTGTTGTATGGGTGTGTGTAGTGTAGTTGTATAGGTGTGTGTTGTATGGGTGTGTGTATTGTAGTTGTATGTTGTGTAGGTGGGTGTTGTATGGATGTGTGTAGTGTAGTTGTATGTTGTATAGGTGTGTGTTGTATGGGTGTGTGTAGTTGTATGTTGTATAGGTGTGTGTTGTATGGGTGTGTGTAGTGTAGTTGTATGTTGTATAGGTGTGTGTTGTATGGGTGTGTGTAGTGTAGTTGTATGTTGTATAGGTGAGTGTTGTATGGGTGTGTGTAGTGTAGTTGTATGTTGTATAGGTGTGTGTTGTATGGGTGTGTGTAGTGTAGT
>NC_139600.1:16553050-16563050 GCF_946808225.1 Silurus aristotelis | reverse complement strand
CACATTTAGTCTCCATTTGCTGTCATAATAAGCTCCACTCTTCTGGGAAGATGTTCCACTAGATTTTATGGAGATCTTATTCAGCTACTATGGTGATAGTAAAGTCAGGTACTGATGTAGGTCAGGTGAGGAGGTTCCTGGGGTGCAGTCAGTGTAATACCCCAAATGTGTTTAATAGGGTTGGAGCTCTATAGCAAGAGATCTTCCACATCTTCCAACCCATGGAATGCAGATTTTCATGGAGCCGGCTTTGTGCACAAGAGCATTGCTGGACCAGGTTTGGGTCTCCTAGTTCTAGGGAATATTTTATCCTGCAGGATCCAAAAACATCAAGCACAATTGTGTTTCTCCAAGCTTGAGGGAAGAAGAACCACATCTGGCTGGAGAAGACAGGTGTCCCAATACTTTTAGCAAAACAGTGCTATGTTCCTCGCTAATTGATTTTTTAATGTTCTTGAAGCAGGTGAGGTTATCTTTCATGCTTAGGACAACCTTCTATAACACACACACACACACACACACACACACACACACACACACACACACACACACACACACACACACACACACACACACACACACAGAGGGTCTTTGTTTGCACAGGAGACTCTGCACTCTCAGATATCAAAGGCAGACGCGGTCACTGAGACAAGAAGTGCAGCGAAGGAGTGACAGGATGCAGGAGAAAGAGAGAGAGAGAGAAGTGCAGCGAAGGAGTGACAGGATGCAGGAGAAAGAGAGAGAGAGAGAGAGAGAGAGAGAGAGAGAGATAGAGAGAGAGAGAGAGGAAGGAGGGATGTAAAAGAAAAAGAATAATATTTTAAATAATAAAAAACAATATATCTAAGAAAACAATATATTTATAAAATAGTATCTGGATGGTTCTCCACCTTTCCATCATCTCCACAAGAGACTGTGGTAAGAAGCTGGAGATCATTGATATGGAGGATGGAGGAGGAGGAGGAGCTGAGAGAGAAAATGTCTAGACATGGTGGAAGTGTAGGTTGTGGCATGAAAAAGGAAGGAATGATGGTGCAATTTTGTGGAAGCCAAGGTGGTGGAAGTTAAGGAGATGTAATGAGGTTAAAGTGAAGGTGGTGGAAGTAATGGAGATGTGATTATGTGGATGTAAACATGGTGGAAGTGATGGAGGTCTAATAATGTGGAGGTAAAAGCAATGGAAATAATGGTGAGATGATGGTTTGGAAGTGAAGGTGGTGGAAGTAATGGAGATGTGATGGTGTGCAAGTGAAGGTGGTAGAAGTAATGGAGATGTGACGGTGTAGTGAAAGTGAAGATGTGATGGTGTAGAAGTAGAAGTGATGGAGATGCAATGGTGTGGTAGTTAAGATGGTGGAGATGCCAAAGATGTGATGGTGTTGAAGGGAATGTGGAAGAATTGATGGAGATGTGATGGTAAAGGTGGTGGAATTGAAAGATGATGTAATAGTGTGGAAGTAGATGTGATTTGTGATGTCATGGTTCAGATGTGGAGGTGATGTTCTGTTGATGATGTAATAGTGTGGAAGTAGATGTGATTGAGATGTAATGGTGCAGATTTGGAGGTGATGTTCTGTTGATGATGTATTAGTGTGGAAGTAGATGTGATTGAGATGTCATGGTTCAGATGTGGAGGCGATGTTATGTTGATGATGTATTAGTGTGGAAGTAGATGTGATTGAGATGTCATGGTTCAGATGTGGAGGTGATGTTATGTTGATGATGTAATAGTGTGGAAGTAGATGTGATTGAGATGTAATGGTGCAGATTTGGAGGTGATGTTCTGTTGATGATGTAATAGTGTGGAAGTAGATGTGATTGAGATGTAATGGTGCAGATTTGGAGGTGATGTTCTGTTGATGATGTAATAGTGTGGAAGTAGATGTGATTGAGATGTCATGGTTCAGATGTGGAGGTGATGTTCTGTTGATGATGTAATAGTGTGGAAGTAGATGTGATTGAGATGTAATGGTGCAGATTTGGAGGTGATGTTCTGTTGATGATGTAATAGTGTGGAAGTAGATGTGATTGAGATGTCATGGTTCAGATGTGGAGGTGATGTTCTGTTGATGATGTAATAATGTGGAAGTAGATGTGATTGAGATGTCATGGTTCAGATGTGGAGGCGATGTTATGTTGATGATGTAATAGTGTGGAAGTAGATGTGATTGAGATGTCATGGTTCAGATGTGGAGGTGATGTTATGTTGATGATGTAATAGTGTGGAAGTAGATGTGATTGAGATGTCATGGTTCAGATGTGGAGGTGATGTTATGTTGATGATGTAATAGTGTGGAAGTAGATGTGATTGAGATGTCATGGTTCAGATGTGGAGGTGATGTTATGTTGATGATGTAATAGTGTGGAAGTAGATGTGATTGCGATGTCATGGTTCAGATTTGGAGGTGATGTTGAGATGCTGAGATGTAACAGCATGAACGTGAGGGGGAGATGATGGAGCGTTGATGATGTAATGTCAGAAAGCGTTAGGATAATAGAGATGTAATGGCATGGAAGTGGAGATGAAGGACGGATTACTCACTCTGACTCATGTTCAGTAATCTATCTGGAAGCGAATCCGTTGCAGGGTAATGCAATGTGGTGGGTTGGTAGAGGCGACTGCATGATATTTATTTTCTGAGAGCAGAAACGGGGTTGACAGTTGAGATTTCAAACCCCAGTGAAGAACGGTAGATCCACCTTGAAAAAGGTTTTCTCAAGAAAGTAAACAGATTATAAGATCTTCTCTATTGGCATTGGGGCGAGGGAATGAATCACGCTGACAGGACGGGGGCGAGAGCGATAATAAAACAGGTATAAAGGGAAAGATTGAGAGAGGGGGTGGGGTGCTGGAAGAGGAATATCAGAGCGATAAAGGGAAATTCCTGGTGCCTTGAAGAACTTAAAACAAACCCCACATCGTGATCTTAAAGGTCCTCCCTCAAACACACACATGGAGGTAGTAGCTGGGGGTTATAATAATAATAATAACAACCGCCTTCTGTTTATGCCCCACATTCACCTCTATTTCTCCATCCAATATTCACCCAACTCCTATTTGAAATCATTAAAACTTAATTCCACATGACACTCCGTTTATCGAGAGCCAGAGCCCCCCGGGGCGTCCAGGCACATCCGTCATGGTCCACACCCACACACACACAAACCAATAACCTCACACACATCTGCCGACTCAGCAGGACCCACATATTGCTGAGTGTCCCTGAAGCATCTATCCGGCTGTCAGTCATTTGGGAAAAAGACGGCTAAATGCATCCGTCTTCCTGACAGATCTATGGGAGAAGAAGCTGGACAGATCAGGCTCCGTAACACGTATGGATTTATTGAGTCCTGAAACATTCGCTCCATTCTACGAGTTTTTGACTTTTTGTGCTGATGCGAAGTTTTTCTCCCAGTCAGCAAAGCATGAAGAAACAAATCAAATATCCGAGATCTAATTCCCGAGAGTCGGACATTCTTACTGAAATCAGCAAATTTCCTTTTAATGACTGATACATGATTAGCATAAAGTTTGCTAACTTTAAAAAAGTTTGTACAGACACAAGAAGCACCTTGTATCATTCTGAATCATACAATGCACCGAGTTTCTAAGTTTCCTTGAGGGTATGACCGTGTTGGGAAACGCTGGCCACCTGAATGGTGCAAAGATGAATTAGTCAGTGAGTAAAGAAAACCTGTGGCACAGAGGAAAACAGCAGAGGAAATGATAAGAAAACTCTGGGGATGGATCGTCCACACGGCCCGCAAACACCTCACCAGGAAACTGCTATGCAAGTGGAAACAATTATGGCTGCATCACATCCAGTGCTGAATCTGAATATCTTGGATATAGCAAACGTGAAATTCTGCAACAGAAACATTAACATGAAGTCCGTGTGATGTACGGCGAGTCGTTCGAGGTGTTTCGAGCATCATGCTCGCTTTAAGAGCGGAAGAACATTGCTGGAAGATGACAAGAGATCAGGAAGACCTTCAACCAGCTTAACCCCCGAAAACCATTAGGCAACTCGCACATGATGATTTTCGGAGAACAATAAATACAGATCGTGTGTATTGTTCTCCGATAATCATCATCCGTGAGTTGCCTAATGGTTTTTGGGGGCCGCATCCACCCTACTTCATAGATTTGGCTCCTGTGGATTTCACCCTCTTTCCAAAGAAGAAAGATCCAGGTTGCAGTTTTGACACCACTGTGGAGATCCGGTGCAAATTTAAAATGCTTTAAAAAGAAGACTTCCAGGACACGTTGCAGGAGAACACTGGGGTGCTGTATTGCTGTGCAAGGGGACTTTTTTAAAGGTGAAAGTGTGGAAACATAAGAAAAATTTTAGTACTTTCTTGAAAATGTTTTCATATCACCCTGATTTAAGAAAATTCGTTGTCTTGACGGTACCACTACAGGTTCAGACCTGGTATCTAAAATTAAACGAAATTATTCAATCAAATCCCATCAAAATAGAGTATGGAGCATGGTCTGATCTTTTGGAGAGCATTTCTAAGGAACACTGATATAAAAAAATACTTTATATTTTTATATCGGTGGTTCATACAGTTAGAAACAGAAGGTCCTTAAAGTACAAGGAGGAGAAAGGTGAAAGGTCTACTCTACTATCGATATTTTCTTGTTAAGAAGACTAAAGTCAGAGATCAAGGTCGGCCATGACCCGACCCCTCCGGAGCAGATATGGTTAAGGGCCTTGCTTAAGGGCCCAAAAGTGACAGCTTGGTGGAGCTGAAGGGTGAACCGTTCACCTTCTGATCAGAAACTCAAAGCTGTAGCTATTTAGACAACAATGCCCTCGCACCACAAAGATGCCAAGACCAGACAAGGTGACTTTTCCTCAAACCACAAATTTAGAAGGTAGATTACGTTGGGTTCTGTAATTTCTGGTAGAGAAGATGCATCCAATAAAAACCCTGTACTTAAGAGGACATCATCTACTCAGCCTTTATGCGTACAATCCACAACTTTTTTTTTTTTAACTAATATAAAACAAACACAATCAACCTTTATTTTCTTTTGGCTTTAATCACCGAGACCAGTTTAATTACACCTGACCACAAGTGCAGCCTGTAATGAACACAGTGTTCCTCGGTTACAAACTCCTACAGGAACGATAACAAAGACATGAATCAACTGGCACCTAGAGCCGAATTTAGCCGGATTTTTTCATAGATAAATAAATAAAGGATAGCATACCTCTGAGAAATCAGTAAAACTCAAGCTAGTTTAGCTCTTCCCCCAGACTGGAAACTAGTGACTCACAGGTGCTGGGGAAAATACCTTTCGCTAGCTTGGATAAGATTGCGAACACCCCAAAGCTAGCTAGATACTATTGAAAAGTAATCATTGCTGTTATATCTAAACCATCTTGGGGAAAAAATAAGATTCAAGTTTAGCGCACCAAAATTGTGTCTGTAACATTGCAGTAAATGCTGTTGCGATGGCCAGGCAAGTTTCGATTCGCTAATACGAGAGCAGGATGTGGGTTGATTTTACCTGGAACTTATTTTCTACACAGTCCAGAACAGTGGTGTACAGTAATGAAGGAAATGTAATTACTGTTTTTTAAGTCGCTTAAGTGTTTCCATTTGGGGCGATTTTTACTGAAACTTCACTACATTTAAAAGTCAAATATTTGACTTTTTACTCGACTCCATTTAGTGAAATCGGTCGTTTCATTTTATTAACGAGGATAAAAACGTAACTGTTGAAACACGCAGCGAGTCACCAATCAGGATCGAGCACACGCTCTGTTTTACACGTGTTCTGATCGGCGCTCGGTGCATCTACTGATCACCAACATACAGTTCAGCATCAGTTCAACATCAAGCAGAACATTTAGAGAGGAATAAATGATGAAGAAACTCCAGACTCGAACTCGCCACCACACACGTGACCTCATTTACATAATTTTATTAAAGTAGTTGAAAAGAAGGTTTTGTGTTCATGATCATTATAATAGAAAACAATCAGTGTTTGAGTCATAAATCTCATTCTATTAATAGATCAGTGTGCTGAGAGTCACATTCGAGTCTTTACACAGAAACTGAGGTGATTAAGTAAAGAATCTTGTGATAAAAATGATAACAGGAACATTAGAGTTATAATAAATCACTACTTTGGATACTTAAGTAAATTTTAAGGCTAAAACTTTTGTACTTTTACTTAAGTGAAAGTTTAAAGAGACATTTTTACTTTCACTGGAGTCACATTTTACAAAGTGAATCTCTACTTTAACTACATGGTCTGTGTACTTTATCTGCCACTGGTCCAAAATTGGTTCTGACCGAAAAATTCAATGCAATAAAATTTGCATAGCGCTTTTAACAATAGACATTGTCTCAGCGCAGCTTTACTGAGATAAAGCGGTAATAAAAGTATGTATAAAGTTTGTCCCTAATGATTGTGCCGGTGACTGTGGTGAAGGAAAAACTCCCCAAGACGGTATGAGGAAGAAAATTTAAAAGGACCCAGACTCAAAATGGAACCTCAACCTCATCCTCAACACCAAATGTCCATTCATGAGAAAATGAGCCTTGGCTTAATATGGGTCCTTGTGAACTTATTCTGCGTATCGTCCAGCAATAAAAACACAAGAACTGAAGATGCATGAAATCACTTGAATGTTTTCTTGATTATGAGAAGGCATCAAATCCAAACTTGAGCTCCCCAAACCAAGTCTGAGAAGTGACTATGATGAAACAAGTGCAGATGATGGATTTACACCGTAAAAGTCTTTCTTATGTAAAAGAATGTTTGTGATAAATGAGGTCGTGGTACATTTTGACGCTACGCTCGTTAACAGTTAAAACACTTCTTTTCCTTCACAGATTTGAGAAACATCCACGGTCTCTTTTCATGCGATCTCCTCTTTCCCTTCAGTACTTCATCCCTCTAAAAAAATGGAGCAAGGTGGACCCCAGAGGAAACCCTGCGAAAAGAGAAAATGCAGGAGGAGGGAAGCCCAGTTCGAGATGTACGCTGATACCTTCTTTTGTGAGGGTATCAGAGACCTACGGCACAATGCCGGGTTTATCAGCCCAACAAAAGGCCTCTTTAGTGGGGTTAGAGAGGCTGAGAAGCCCTGGCAGATGGAGACCAAGGGGCCCAGGTATCATGTAGGCATTAGGGAAGAAGCCTTTAGAGGTTTTTAGTGCAACGTTCACCTCCATCCCCTCGCCAAGGATGAGAAGAACAGATAAGAGAGGCAGGTAACTTCAGATGAGTCTAATGCAGCCACTACTGAGAGATCCGAGGAGGAGATTAGAGCAAAATATGAATGAGAGGCACAAATGGGGGTTTGTGAGAAATTTGTCTGCGTGTGTGTGTGTGTGTGTGTGTGTGTGTGTGTGTGTGTGTGTGTGTGTGTGTGTGTGTATATACATATAGAACTCTGAGGTTTGTGGACACCTGGGCATAAAAAGTTAAATTTTTACACATTTTGCCTTCTCTTATAACAACCTCCACTCTTCTGGGAAGATGTTCCAGTAGGGTTTGTGAAGATTAAAAACATATCTATAAACATACGCAACTCGCTTCTAAGCTACTTGACCAAAACAACAATTAAGTTCCTCTGAGGTTCTTCACACACAGATACACACCATTAAATTGATATGTGCTTCTTTTTAAACATCACCATTCCACATGTAGTCTCCATTTCCTGTTACAACAACCTCCACTCTTCTGAGAAGATGTTCACCAGATTTTGTGGTGATTTGAGGAGATTTATTGAGGGTGTTAGTAAAGTCAGGTAGTGATGTAAGTAAGAAGTTAAAGAGGTTCCTGGGGTGCAGTCAGCGTTCACATTCATTCATGTTCAGAAGCGTTGGAGCTCTATAGCAGAAGATCCACATCAGATCCACGAAGATTCCACATCAACCATCCCATGAAAGGAGATCTTCACGGAAGGGAAAATGTCATGCCATCACATGCAAAACGTTGTATACAATTGTAAGTCTTAAAATGTGTGGTAGGTTTGGAGAAGAACCAGATCTGGCGGAAGAAGTTGGGTTTCTCAATACTTTTAGGTTTATAGAACTTTATGATCTATGAATGGTGGCCAGAGGGTGTGAGCTTCAGCCTTCCTCACAGATACGGTTTTGATTCTGATTCTGTATTTTGATCTACTACAAGACACGAGGTTACACACGTTTGCGTGGAAGACGAACAGGTTCCCAAACCAACCAGATTGTCTTCACCAATGTTGTGACGTGATGATGTTTTGATTTGCATTCTTACACACAGACTATGTCTGACCTCAGGCCAGGACAAGATCATGAGTAATCATTCTTCAGACACAACACTACTGCGTGTTCTCACACACACACACACACACACACACACACACACACACACACACACACACACACACAAAGTGAAACTATTAAAAGAGTTATGATATATTGTGTTGTGAATGTATCTGTTTGTCTTTGTGTGTGTGTGT
The DNA here is from genome assembly GCF_946808225.1 of Silurus aristotelis. NCBI lineage: Eukaryota > Metazoa > Chordata > Actinopteri > Siluriformes > Siluridae > Silurus > Silurus aristotelis. The sequence continues at coordinate 16,554,582 of NC_139600.1, read as the reverse complement.
GTGTGTGTGTGTGTGTGTGTGTGTGTGTGTGTGTGTGTTTGTGTGTGTTGAGAAGATGGCCGATATCGCCACATCAAAGATATGGTGAAGCGCATCACATCAGCAGCTGCAATTGTTTGCTTTCAAAGAATCAAAACACACAACGGTGGCCACCTACCTAACAACACGTGTCACACACACACACACACACACACACACACACACACACACACACACACACACACACACACACACACACACTACATGGTGGTTCCTTCATCCTCCACTATTTGTTTAAAAGCCCCACAGCTCTCACCATGAGCCACTTTGATGGCAGACACAATCTACTGATGTAAAGCACCATCACTCTCACACACACACACACACACACACACACACACACACACACACACACACACACACACACACACACACACACACACACACACACACACACACACACACACACACACATTCTCAGTGTTGCCATCCAGTGGACATTTTGCTAAACAGCAGGTATACCAGAGTTTATATATATTTGTAATATATATTCGACTTTATTCTCGTAGTGCTACAAGTTTATTCTTGTAATTTTTACTTTTATTCTATTAATCTGTAATTATTATTTTTTATTTTTTTTAGATGGCACTAAAACGCAGTTGTGGTATCCAGACCCTTTGCAACAATTAAAACTAATCTCAGGTGTCTCCCAGGTCTCTTGACCATTGCTGAGATGTTTCTGCACCTTGACTGGAGTCTACCTGTATAAAAGGTTATTGATTGAACATGATTTGTAAAGACACACAGCTCTCTATAGAAGGCCTCACAGCGGAGAATTGTTTCAGATCTCCTTTCTGAAGGACTCTCAGACTGTGTTGGAAAACTCCAAGCGGTTTTCACACTGAGGAGGAGTGTCCTTTTAGCCACTCTGCCATAAAGTCCAAAAATATGAAGCTAGTTAGTGCTATAGAGTACAGGAACCCCTCAGGAACCTTCTCCCTAATTTACATTGACTCTTTCCTAGTGGATTGTGTGACTACTCGCTAGCAGAGTGTGTGAGTCCTCACTAGCGGAGTGTGTGAGTCCTCGCTAGCGGAGTGTGTGAGTCCTCGGTAGCGGAGTGTGTGAGTCCTCCCTAGCGGAGTGTGTGAGTCCTCGGTAGCGGAGTGTGTGAGTCCTCGCTAGCGGAGTGTGTGAGTCCTCGGTAGCGGAGTGTGTGAGTCCTCCCTAGCGGAGTGTGTGAGTCCTCGGTAGCGGAGTGTGTGAGTCCTCGCTAGCGGAGTGTGTGAGTCCTCGGTAGCGGAGTGTGTGAGTCCTCGCTAGCGGAGTGTGTGAGTCCTTGTTAGGGTCTGTACCTCGTTTCCTGCACCTTCCCTTCGCATTGTACTGTAAGGGCGAGACATCCAAGTTCCTCTCGTGCATCATGGGTCCCTGAAGAGCTACAGTATTAGTGGGTGGAGCCCTTTATTATACAGCAAAACACAACACACACACACACACACACACACACACACACACACACACACACACACACACACTCCAAACCCTAAAGT
>NC_139600.1:16545550-16548050 GCF_946808225.1 Silurus aristotelis | reverse complement strand
ACACACACACAAACACTGGCTGAAATGTGGTTGTTCGTAATAGAGATTGTGTAGATGGCGTAGGCGCAAGAATTGTCCCTATCAGTGTGTTATTATTCTCTAGCGACCATAAAGAAGCTATTATCAGTGTGTATATACACACACACACACACACACACACACACACACACACACACTCTCTCTCTCTCTCTCTCTCTCTCTCTCTCTCTAAATTAGTTTTCATTGCTCATTCCTGGCTTCCTGCAATACACACAGGTCACATGACCCAGCGAAGATAGAGTTGAAGAAAAGGAAAGTCAAGAGCTTGTGTTTTTCCATCTGTTCTGTTCACTTGGCTGAAGTGGAGGAGTGGAGTGACATGAATGACGTCAGTGTGTGTGTGTGCGTGTGCGTTTGTGTGTGTGAGACATCCCTGTTCACTCCTACATGAAGATGGCTTTTTAGTATTTGCGATTAAAAAAATTGGTAAAAGCAACAAACTCCTGAGTCACACATCACACTGTGACACACTGTAACACACTGTACTACACTACAGCACACTGTAACACACTGTAACATAATATACCACACTGTAACAGACTATACTAAACTGTAACACACTGAAACAAACTAAACCACATTTTAACACACTGTTACAAACTATACCACACTGTAACAGACTGTAACATACTGTAACACTCTATACCACATTATATCACACTGTAATACACTGTACCAGACTGTACCACACTGTAACACATTATAACACACTTTAATACACTGTTACACATTGTAACAAACTTTACCACTCTGTAACACACTAAACAGACTGTAACACACTGTAACAGACTTAACCACACTGTAATCTTTGTAATTTGTCATTTTTCAGAATTAATTTCTTTGGCCCTCTTTTGTAAACAGCAAACAATCTTGTGGTGTAATAACCGCGGCTTGACCCTGACCAGGTGGAGGCTAACTATGCATTAGTGAGGGCTGTATATGTGTCACACACACTGCTGCTGCATGTTCATGTTTATTATGTTGAGGGTAAAATGATGTGTGTGACTTCTATGTCACAGGAACTCAGACCTGATGATCTCCACACGTTCTTACATTCCAGACTCATCTGTCAAACTGTCCATCATCTGCTGTGTAGGATTTCAGCACTGTAATAAATGATCCTAATGTGAACAAGCACACACACACACACACACACACACACACACACACACACACACACACACACACACACACTTCCATATTTCATCCAGCTGTCAGTATTATTACCGGAGAGTTCCGCACTTCTCTATGTTCTCTAATTAACACAGCAACACAAGCGGCTTTCATTTTTAGCACATTAGAAATAAAGAGTGAGAGATGAAGTCTGAGGACAGGAAGAGACACACAGATAAAAGTATAAAAAAAAAAATCAATCCAATAAGATATATATATATATATATATAAAGATATTTAATTTTTAGGCACAAATGTTATATATATTATAAGTCTCCATGTTACAATATCTGCATGTTACACTGTCTCTATGTTACAATATCTGCATGTTACAGTGTCTCTATGTTACAATATCTGCATGTTACAGTGTCTCTATGTTACAATATCTGCATGTTACAGTGTCCCCATGTTACAATATCTGCATGTTACAGTGTCCCCATGTTACAATATCTGCATGTTACAGTGTCCCCATGTTACAATATCTGCATGTTACAGTGTCTCTATGTTAAATGTCTGCATGTTACAGTGTCTCTATGTTACAATATCTGCATGTTACAGTGTCTCTATGTTACAATATCTGCATGTTACAGTGTCTCTATGTTAAATGTCTGCATGTTACAGTGTCTCTATGTTAAATGTCTGCATGTTACAGTGTCTCTATGTAAATATCTGCATGTTACAGTGTCTCTATGTTACAATATCTGCATGCTACAGTGTCCCCATGTTACAATATCTACATGTTACAGTGTCCCCATGTTACAATATCTGTATGTTACAATGTCTCTATGTTACAATATTTGCATGTTACAGTGTCTCTATGTTAAATGTCTGCATGGTACAGTGTCTCTATGTTACAATATCTGCATGTTACTGTGTCTCTATGTAAATATCTGCATGTTACTGTGTCTCTATGTAAATATCTGCATGTTACAGTGTCTCTATGTTACAATATCTGCATGTTACAGTGTCCCCATGTTACAATATCTGTATGTTACAATGTCTCTATGTTACAATATTTGCATGTTACAGTGTCTCTATGTTAAATGTCTGCATGTTACAGTGTCCCCATGTTACAATATCTGTATGTTACAATGTCTCTATGTTAAATGTCTGCATGTTACAGTGTCTCTATGTTACAATATCTGCATGTTACAGTGTCTCTATGTTAAATGTCTGCATGTTACAGTGTCTCTATGTTACAATATCTGTATGTTACAATGTCTCTATGTTAAATGTCTGCATGTTACAGTGTCTCTATGTTACAATATCTGCATGTTACACTGTCCCC
>NC_139600.1:16523050-16535550 GCF_946808225.1 Silurus aristotelis | reverse complement strand
TTTTCTCAGATGCTTCGGAGTGTTTTTTCAAATCCTCCTTAATATTTTACAAATCAGTAAATGCATTTTAAAAAACAATTTGTACAAACTGCACAACTCACTGGATTTCTTACAGAAGCCTGAACTTTTCTCAAAACCCTCAGTTCATCTCTCAAAAGTAAGTATTTGTGTCAGTGAGCATCTCATTCCCATCAGAATGCAAAGTCTCTTCGTCATTGTTCACGAATAAAATCATCACAATGTTTGGTCGTGTTTTCAGTGTGACGCTGCACAGTTTCAGTGTTTCCTGATAGAAACTATTCTTCTGTTTGGTATCTGTGAATTTCAGCACAAATTCATTTATTAGATTGGATATTTGATTTGTGTTGATTGTAGGAGACTGAACAGGATTCACACGTTTACTGTACTGTATTAGTGTTCGTTCATTTCTTAGATGTTCATCAATTTTCAGAAACTCAACTGAAGGTTCACGAGATTCACCTTTGGCCTGTTTTAGAGAACTGGTTGATTATTGGTTGATCTGATGTCGTTCACTCGCCTTCAACATTCATCTGCACAATTCATCAATTCAACACATTTACAGAATAAAAGTTTAATAGAAATTTTAGATGACGGATTTTGACGACTGGTTTAATCATTTTACATTCGCTGACGTACACAATGAACTGATGCTGAGATGTTTTTGGGGGTTAAAACTATTCAGGTGAAACCAGTAGAATATATTGTGAATATAAACAACTGATACTGTAGGAAACAGCAGACACTCGAACACAATCCGTTACATTCATGTACAAAAGCGTTCGCAATTTAATCAAAGCAACGAGAAAATGTTTTTATGATGAGCACAAGTGACCACATGATGTGCAGGAACAAGTAGTTTTGAGAATTTCATTTCTGATCTGAGAAACGCTGCAAAGCGACTGAGAAAAACTGTAATATAATTTATACATTTGGAAGCAGCAAATCATATTATTGGGGCCTCACATCAATTAACCTCTGTAACCAATCAGAGCCCTTTACCAGTCAGAACTCTTTCCCAGTGTTCTTAAATCACATGGTCAAAATTTTCAGCCAATCATATATTAATATAGTTATATCTTTGGAGGCAGCCAATGGAGATACTTAAGCAAATCAGCATAAGCTTTGGCTCATTACCCTTAAACCAGCCAATCAGATGCTTCGATGGTTAATGGAACATGAAGGCATAATGGAATCATTTCGTTCCTTATTTTAATTTCATGATACTGGTACTGGTGGTACTCTTAGTTCCTGACCAAGTGAACCATCTAACAGTAGAAGCCACTCTCCAGAAATCAATCTCCAGAAGCTCTGAGCGTTAAATCAACATAGAGCGAGCGAGATGACTGCGACCCAACACCATGTCACCTGGCCGAGAAAAAGTGGATTAAAAATGAATAATATCAGCAAATACGAGTACATATGTTAAATCAAATATCCAGCTCAAGGGACAAGCAGCTAAAATTAAACTTGTTAAACTTCTGCAGCCTCGACTTTTATCGATTTTTTTCATCCTTCCAACAGCGTTGCTGTTATGTAAGCGTATGAGTGAGGGAAGCTCCTGCAGAACAAACATCAATCCAGTCTTTTTTTTTTTAGCCTGCAGGTTTCTCTCACAGCAGAATAATCATCCGCTACCCACAAACCACTGGTTTTTCTTTCTTTCTTTCTTTCTTTCTTTCTTTCTTTCTTTCTTTCTTTCTTTCTTTCTTTCTTTCTTTCTTTCTTTCTTTCTTTCTTTCTTTCCTTTTTTAGAAAACGCTGCATTGTGTGAGAGAAACAATAGATTTTCTGCATCAACTCCTGTACAAAGATCAACACCATTTTTAGTAATCGGTTGATTTTTTTAAATAATTTATAGTTGTTGTTTTTTTTCTGAGACGGGTGAAGGAAAGCCAGAGAGTCTTATTTTGAGTAAATAAAAGTCAGCAGTGTGAGTCAAAACAGGACTTGCCCAGAATAAAAATAAGCCTAGTCAGTGTTTTGGTCAGCAACATGCTTTATTTTTAAAGCTGCTCTTGCCATCTGCTCGCAGTAAAACAGTAAGGAAAAGATACCAGAGTCCAGAATATTCTGATAGCAGAATATCAAAATCAATCAGTTTGATCGCTAAAAATTAGTACAAATGTTAGAACTTCAGATCAGATTCTTCGATGGTCCTAAACCTTTGATATCAATCAATGAGATTCTTGGATGGTCACAAACATCTACTCTTTGAATGATGACACATGATCATGCCTCGTAGCCAGAACACGGTATTCAAACTGCTCTTCCAGCCAATCAGATTTCAACACATATGCTAAATGCACAAAACTATTGGGGCACCTGACTTTTCCACTCATTTACATCTCCACTTACATTCCAAAGTTGGAGTTATCTAGAACATTTTCCTATGTGGTAGAATGAAATTTTCCCTTCACTTGAACTATTAGACCCAAACCTGTTCCAGCATAATAAAGCCAGCTCCATGAAGATCTGCTACATGGTTTGGAATGGAAGATCTCCAGCTATAGAGCTCCAAACCTATTGACACCAACATCAGTACCTGACTCTATTAACACCCATGTGGCTGAATGAATGTACACAAAATCTCCACAAAATCTGGTGAAACATCTTCCTTGAAGGTTGGACCTTATAATCACAGCAAATGGTGAATTTGATGTTTAAAATGACAAACCAATCCAATGCTCAGGTGTCCACAAACTTTTGTCCAAATACTTCATATTTAACTAATTGATCTGATTGTTAAACACTTTACTTCAGGTGAATCACTATATCCTGTCATGCTCCTTCTAATCAGGTCCTTAAACTGCCATAATGCCCAAAACTCATACATTCAACCAGTCAGATCTTTGGTTATCTTAGTCTCAGCCAATCAGATGCTTAGAGAGCCGTTTGGTCATTTGGAGTCAGCCAATCAGATCCTTGGGCCCCACAGTCACTTACCATGTGTACCATGTGACTCTTTCCCAGTCTGAACTCTAATCAAATCGCACTTGGTCACTTGAGCCAATCAGAGCTCAGCATTGCCATAAAGCAAATAAGATAACTGGATCACATTTATTCCGCCTTCTCACCCAATCAGATATCAATCATTTATTGTTGCTCTCCGCCAATTCAGTTTTTAGGCCACCTTGTTAAGTGGCACCTTTTTAACCAATCAGATGGTTTTGATGGTTTTAATGAAGATACTTAAACTAATCAGATCTTCAAACCATCAACCTCAATTCAGCCAGTCAGCTGCTTAGATGGTCAATGGAACATGAAGGTCAGTACATTATATTCCATTGTTCTGAGGTTTCTAGAACGGCTGCATAGTTTCAGGTCCTAACCAGAGCGTGTGGATGTGGATGTTAACGTCTGGCCGCTGTACACGCACCAGCAGGGATTTGGTCTTTATTATAAAACATTTAGCTGAAATATGAAGCGAACGCACGAGCGAAGATTAAAGATGAAATCCCAGCGTTGCCTGGTGACGAAGGGAAAGATAAATTGACTTTTGTGCTCTGAGCATAAAAAGAAATCCCAACGATATATCAATTTTTCCCAAGCTGCGAGCTCGCGGGCCAGAAAATGAAAGCATTATTTCCACCTGGGCGATTTCTTTATCTCGCCGACTAGAAACACAGAACAACATCTGCGAAAGTTTCGTTTCTCTTTAATAAAAACATTTACATTTTCATCGAACTCGTCGCCCGTGAATAATTTACTTTGAATGTATAAACACAGCACATTCCATATTTCTGAGGGGAGGAGAGAAAAATAAGCCTCCTGTCAGGCCTCGTGACTCGTCTGGAGTCTGACGATCGCAAACGATGGAGGAAAGTTTATTAAAGTTCTGCTGAGAATTACAGGGAATAGAAATGCAAACAATATCACACACAAATTATTCATCTCAGGGTCAGGGGTGAATAATGCATCCTGATTGGCAGGAAGGACTTCAGGTGTGAATAGTGGTTTGTGATTGGCTGGAAGGAGTTCAGGTTTGAATACTGGATTGTGATTGGCTGAAGGTATTTCAGGTTTGAATACTGGATTGTGATTGGCTGAAGGTATTTCAGGTGTGAATAGTGGATTGTGATTGGCTGAAGGTATTTCAGGTGTGAATAGTGGATTGTGATTGGCTGAAGGTATTTCAGGTGTGAATACTGGATTGTGATTGGCTGAAAGGAGTTCAGGTTTGAATAACTCCATGGAGTAGTTTTGCGTGTGGTGGAACTTATATGGTGAATACGGGGATTTTTTAAAATAAATGATTTGAGACACAAGATGAATTTGATGAACTGGAGAAGAAAACTAGAAGAAAAGCATCCCTTTTGTCCTACACGACCTCCACATAACCTCTATACTGTTATCTGTGTATATTAATTCAGTGAACTTTGCTAAAGAAATCAGAGGTGTTTCTCAGGTGGTGGTGGCAGTCAGACAGTCGGATCATTCAGGAATCCGATTTCTGCACCGCCGGCGGGAAATGGAGATCGAAATCAGCATTCATGCGTTTGCTCGTCGTATTTATCGTTATTTACGCGTCTATTCATTAAGCGCTGATTTCTCTCTCGCACTAATTAGTCACGTTCCGTCTCTCTCCTGGTGAGTTCTGCAAATGAGGACATTCCGAGGCACGAGGACGATAACGCCGGCCGTCCTAATGGATTTGAATGAAATAGTTCATTAACAGCGTTACTGCAGAGACATCACATTTTCCCTCTTTCTCTCGCTCTCTGAGAAAAGATACAGGCTTGAGCGCTCAGCTGTTTCTGACTCATCTGCATGTTTATTTATATATTTATATATTTCTTACCGCTTCTCTCAAACATGGAGGTGTTCAGGGAATTCTGTAACATTCCATTCCTTTTTCTCTCTTTTCTCATCTCTGTATTTTGCAGGTTTATTTTCGTTTATCAATTAATTAATTATTAAATTATTCTTTCTTTCTTTCTTTCCTTCCTTCATTCATTCATTCATTCATTCATTCATTCATTCTGTTCTCAGGCTTCATTACTCCCCAGAACTGTCAGCACAAACCTGCAGGCACACAATTGTGTAGGACGTCCATTTTATTTATTTATTTTTTAAGATATTATCTTTTATTATAGATATTATTTACTATATAAAATTACAGATTTAAATGTATTATTACAAGTCACTTTTATTACTATATGATTTAATATAGTTTTTAATGAATGATTATAAATGTAAAATATCCTCAGGATTACAGGATCGTTTCCTTATTTCTGGATCATTACTGCTGATTTTCTCTTAAATATAATAATAAATAGATTCCCAGGTCTTCTCACAGCAGCGCTTTAACACACGAATGAATTAAAATCAGGAGAAAAAACACGAGCGACTCGTACAAAAGGCGTAAAAAAGCATCAGCCTTTTATTTCAAAGCGATTTTGGTTTTAATAGCGTGTGCAGTGTGGGGTATAATGATGTGTGCAGCGTGGGGTATAATGATGTGTGCAGCGTGGGGTATAATGACGTGTGCAGCGCGGGGTATAATGACGTGTGCAGCGTGGGGTATATTGACGTGTGCAGCGCGGGGTATAATGACGTGTGCAGCGCGGGGTATAATGACGTGTGCAGCGCGGGGTATAATGACATGTGCAGCGAGAGGTATAATGACGTGTGCAGTGTGCAGTGTGAGGTATAACGACGTGTGTAGTGTGAGGTATAACGACGTGTGCAGTGTGAGGTATAATGACGTGTGCAGTGTGGGGTATACTGACGCGTGCAGTGTGGGGTATAATGACGTGTGCAGTGTGAGGTATAGTGACGTGTGCAGTGTGGGGTATAATGCCGTGTGCAGTGTGAGGTATAATGACGTGTGCAGTGTGAGGCATAATGACGTGTGCAGTGTGGGGTATAATGGCGTGTGCAGTGTGAGGCATAATGGCGTGTGCAGTGTGAGGTATAATGCCGTGTGCAGTGTGGGGTATAATGACGTGTGCAGTGTGAGGTATAATGACGTGTGCAGTATAAGGTATAATGCCGTGTGCAGCGTGGGGTATAATGGCGTGTGCAGTGTAAGGTATAATGACGTGTGCAGTGTGAGGCATAATGGCGTGTGCAGTGTGAGGCATAATGGCGTGTGCAGTGTGGGGTATAATGACGTGTGCAGTGTGGGGTATAATGACGTGTGCAGTGTGAGGTATAATGACGTGTGCAGTGTGGGGTATACTGACGTGTGCAGTGTGGGGTATAATGACGTGTGCAGTGTTGGGTATAATGACGTGTGCAGTGTGGGGTATAATGACGTGTGCAGTGTGGGGTATAATGACTTGTGCAGTGTGAGGTATAATGACGTGTGCAGTGTGGGGTATAATGACGTGTGCAGTGTGAGGTATAATGACGTGTGCAGTGTGGGGTATAATGACGTGTGCAGTGTGGGGTATAATGACGTGTGCAGTGTGAGGTATAATGACGTGTGCAGTGTGGGGTATAATGACGTGTGCAGTGTGGGGTATAATGACGTGTGCAGTGTGGGGTATAATGACTTGTGCAGTGTGAGGTATAATAACGTGTGCAGTGTGGGGTATAATGACTTGTGCAGTGTGAGGTATAATGACGTGTGCAGTGTGGGGTATAATGACGTGTGCAGTGTGAGGTATAATGACGTGTGCAGTGTGGGGTATAATGACGTGTGCAGTGTGGGGTATAATGACGTGTGCAGTGTGGGGTATAATGACGTGTGCAGTGTGGATTTCCTCTTTTCTTTACTGTTTAATTTTGAAGAACATTTGCTGTAGTTTTTTTTTTACCAACATTCACTTTATTAAGACCCATTTTAATTAAAAGACTGTAAAAATCATCACCTGCTCTTTTCCTGCATCTTCAGGTGTCTTGATGGAGACTTTCATTCTTTGAGGATTTGGACTGTGGTTAATATCTACAGTCTGCTACACTCAGGACTACAGTTTGCTCTGATCTCCATCACTGCACCTCAACATCGTTTATCTGTAATAAATGGGCATTCGGTGGATGAGGTTCCCTCTTGAGTCTGGTTCCTCTCAAGGTTTCTTCCTTCTGCATCTCAGGGAGTTTTTTCTTTACTACAGTCTCCACCGACTTGTTCATCAGGGACGGATTTGTATCACCACAGTATCTGTGTACAGCTGCTTTGAGACAATGTTCATTGTTAAAAGTGAAGTATTGTATTGTGAAGTATTGTAACTCTTGTATTTCTACACATTACTGTATATATTTGCACATTTCTTTGCTGCTGTAACAGAAAAAGTGGAGTTCAAGCTTCTGCTTCAGGGTCCGGAGATGTTTTATTTCTTCCTCACAGAGGTACAGAGTGTTGATTAGAGGATCAGCATGATGGTTCCACACAGAACTGGATGGATTTTTCATTTTCTTACCGTTCCGTTGGAGTTCGAGTGAAATTTCCTGGTCATGTCGTCCACTTCTACATATAAACAGCTTTTTGTTTGCTCCTCAGAACTCATTTGGAGCTCAATTCACCCAGCCTTCATCTACAAACTTGCTCTCACTCGCTATGAATTTCTCTGGGACGGACTCTATACTATATCATTCTCTCGCTCTTTCTCTCCTGTACTCCTGAACGGACAGTTTGTATCTCAGAGGGAATGGTGACAAGCAGATACAGGAGCAATAAATCATGGCGTGAGGTTCCAGCTCATGGAGAGCCTGTAGTCATTTCAGTCTTCCCTCAGCTGCACGTGGGTCTACAGTGAAGCTCACGTGTGTGAGGATCCAGGTCATGGTAAGGAGTAACGCAGCTATTAATGCAAATCAATCCTTCTGCGATGCCACAGCGGGAAAACGTCCGAACCTTTCCCAAATATTCTCCTGATCCAAGCATCCAGACCTCCACCTTTCCCTCCCTCCATCCATTCATCTAGTTTTCCTTTCAAGCATCCATTTATCATCTCAAGCATCCTGTCTTTACTCACAATCAGTCAGTATATAAGTGAATTATCTGTGCGTGTGTGTACGCCATACGTCCTTCATCTGCTCTGTACCACATAAACTTTAACCTTTCATGAAAACTTCAAGCGCTAATGATCACTCGCTCATCAGTGGAGCATCCTGTAGGTGTGAAACAGCAAATGCTAATGAAAAACTACGACACGCTAACGGCGGAAAGCCTGTCCGCTCGTCCCACTCAGCCTCCTCCCGTACGCCGCTAATCGGAGGATCGGGAACGTCGTTAACGGCTAATAAAGAAGGAAGCGCGGTAAATAAATCGCTCTCGGGCCGGTGTGGGAGCTCCACGTTCTTCAGGAACACGCCGTCTCGTATTAATCACATGCTCAGGACATTAATCCCACGTCACTGAGACCGGCGTGTTAGCAGTTCATTTCTTACCGCTAAATCGCTGCGTTCCGAAAGCTTCCTCACGGACAAGGGGGATGGGATCTTTTTTTTTTTTTTTTTTTAATCTAATTTAATATTTCTGTCTTTCATTAGAGTACACAGTGAGAACTGCGCGCACACACACACACACACGCACACACACACACACATTTAACCTTACTGTCGGCACATTTTATATTGCTATAATCATTAAATTGCAGGGAAATGAAATAAAGCCAATTTTACATGCTGCAATCTGCAGCTCAGCGTTTTTCCTAACGTCGTTATGAGGCTCCCAATTAGCGCCGTTATCAACTTTATACAGCGTTTAATATTTTAAAATAAAGTTTATTAGAACACTCGGCCGCTCGAACAACGTCCACATCATTGATCACCCCAACGCACTGCACCCGGGTTCCTCGGGGCTCCTCTCCTCAGTGGTTAAAAGTTCTATAAAGTTCTACGCGAGACGCAGCACAAGGAAGCCGCGTTCAGGTACGTTCTTCTCAGGAGATCTTTTACATAGAACATGTCAAGATCGGTGTCGGTGTCATAGTGGATCAAACTAAGGAAGAAACTTGAACCGACAGAAGAACAGATGATTTAATTTGCTCCTGGTTTAGACCATCTGTAGATCCATCAAGCTATCTTTCTAACCATCTCGTAATACTTAATGATCCTGGCCTTTGGGTTTTTTTCCTACATCCATCTGTCCCTTTATCAGTCCTTTTAATGACCCATCCATCCATTCATCTATCAATCTATCTATCCATATATATATATAAACTATGGGCTTTCAAAATGAATATGTTAATAACCTCCTCCTCGTCTCCTCCCTCACACCAGCCATGACTCGACCATCTCGATAACCTCCTCCTCGTCTCCTCCCTCACACCAGCCATGACTCGACCATCTCGATAACCTCCTCCTCGTCTCCTCCCTCACACCAGCCATGACTCGACCATCTCGATAACCTCCTCCTCGTCTCCTCCCTCACACCAGCCATGACTCGACCATCTCGATAACCTCCTCCTCGTCTCCTCCCTCACACCAGCCATGACTCGACCATCTCGATAACCTCCTCCTCGTCTCCTTTCTCACACCAGCCATGACTCGACCATCTCGATAACCTCCTCCTCGTCTCCTCCCTCACACCAGCCATGACTCGACCATCTCGATAACCTCCTCCTCGTCTCCTCCCTCACACCAGCCATGACTCGACCATCTCGATAACCTCCTCCTCGTCTCCTCCCTCACACCAGCCATGACTCGACCATCTCGATAACCTCCTCCTCGTCTCCTCCCTCACACCAGCCATGACTCGACCATCTCGATAACCTCCTCCTCGTCTCCTTTCTCACACCAGCCATGACTCGACCATCTCGATAACCTCCTCCTCGTCTCCTCCCTCACACCAGCCATGACTCGACCATCTCGATAACCTCCTTCTTGTCTCCTCCCTCACACCAGCCATGACTCGACCATCTCGATAACCTCCTCCTCGTCTCCTCCCTCACACCAGCCATGACTCGACCATCTCGATAACCTCCTCCTCGTCTCCTCCCCCACACCAGCCATGACTCGTCTCACAGGTAAAGTGCAGGTTCATTTGTTTATTTGTTACTTTATATTATGCACTAATTATTGTTATTTGTTTCAGACACATTAACGTCAATAATCTGTTTTTAATTATGAATAGATTTGGTTGTGTGTGAGATTCCATTATTTCCTACTTGTAAAAATTTGCTTTGCATTTCGTGTAACGTAAATGTTCCTTTCAAATATTCACAAGAGTTTAGTGTTCGTGCTCTATGTCGAGTTTGGCTTCACGAGTAATAAACATACATCTGCATAAAGCATCAATATTCGTCCATGCGCATGTTGATTAGAGTAGAAAAGTATCAAGATAAAAATGTGCGATTGAGTTGCGATTAATCACGAGTTCAGATTTAACTCATACAGAGAGAGAGAGAGAGAGAGAGAGAGAGAGAGAGATGTTCAAAAACGAGAGGAATGGAGTGTTACATCAGAAATCCCCGACCCCAACAATCGTCTATCTAAATCGAGATGGTTTGAGAGGAGTTTCTACCAGAGAGTGAAGGAAAAGCAGCCAACAAGCACTCAACACCTCTGAGAACTCCTGAAGATAATTGGAAAACCATTCCACTTGACGATCTCAGGACTCTGATGTGAGAAGGCCACAAGTTTGGGAAGCAGTCATCAACGCTAACATTTCAGACGATCGAAAATATTAAACATTGTGTTATTTTTCTGTTTACTACATAATTCCATACGTATTATTTCATAGTTGTGTTCTTTCATGCCTGTTGTGTATCTCTAAATATTCATATAACCATTCATCCTTTCATCCATCCATCATTTTCTAAATCCAATCCTCTAGGTGCCCCTCAATTCATCCAGTCTTCTATATTCTTCTCCAGCCATCCATCAATTTATTCTTTCTAGTATCCAGCTATATTAATCTGTCCCTCCATGCATCCATCTCTCTATCTGTCTGTCCATCCATAAATCCTTCCAAGCAACCAGCTCTTTATCTGTCCTGTCCTCCATCCAACTGTTCCTCCATGCATCCAATCTTCTATACAGTATATCTGACTGTTCCTCCGTCTATTCATTTATTCTTCCCTCTACATTCCTTCAGTCCATCCATGCATTCACCTGCCTCTGGACCACTTTACGCAACCAGAGCTTTTTGTCCTACTTCCTCCTATCAGTCCATTCAATCCTTTCAATGATGCAACCGATGATATATCTCTCCAACCATCCATCCATTCATTCTAGCCATTGTTCCAAGCTCCTATTTCTCTCTCCTTCCATCCATCAAGTCCTCTATATATTTGTCCACCGGTCTCCATTTTTTTAAGCATCTAGTTCTTCATACATTTATCCATCTGTCATTTCAAGCATCCAGTCTTCTGACCTTCCATTCATCCCTTTATCTGTACTTTACCATTCATTCACCTGTCTGCCAATCTGTCCTCCTCTTTTTTCATCTATCCATCCATCCATCTATCAAAACCATCCGTGCCACCTCTATTCATCCATCTTTATCTCATCTCCATCTCTGCTGTAAGAAAAGAAATAAATGAATTGCAGATTTGAATCCACAGTCTGCACGGTGGAGATGATTAACGCCGAGAGTAGGAGTCAGACGTGGCTACACTTTTCCCATCGCTACCTTCTCCACTGTTCCTACTGCACCGCCCAAACCCGTTGAGGTTCTGCTGAGATTCTGATGGAAACGTCGTGGCTCAGTGGAGCTCACATCAGCCTGATTGAACATTGTTACGAGTTTAAGAAGGAAACCAGATCAAATGTTTAAGGAAGAAATGGAAAGAATCCTTCCAACCATTCAGGCATTCAATATTCTGTCCATCAAGCCTTCACTCATTTCAAGCTTCTGTCCTTCTATCCAGAATCCAGAGGTTTTATTACCATGTGCCCTCACCCACAGGTGCTCCAATGTCAGAAAGAAAAAAGTATATATACATGATGTACAGTCAGGGTGATGTATGCAGATCTTATATACAGATATGGTCAAGAGGGAAGTACCACTCCATCCATCCATCCATCCATCCATCCATCCATCCATCCATCCATCCCCCCTATATAGGACTATATATTCATTTTTCTTTTTATAACTCTGTCCATTCATCCTCTGTGCCAATCTATCCCTCTCTTTATAATCTATCCATCCATCCATCCTTCCATCCACCTACCCACTTACCTACCTACCCATCCATCCATCCATTCCTCTATCTATCCATCCATCCATCCCCCCATATAGGACTATATATTCATCTTTTTTTATAACTCTGTCCATTCAGCCTCTGTGCCAATCTATCCTTCTCTTTGTAATCCATCCATCCATCCATTCACCTTTTCATCCATCCATCCATCCATCCACCCACCCACCGACTCATCCATCCATCATCCATCTGTCCCTCCAATCAACCTTCTCATCAAAACCGTCTATCCAGTTATATACAGGATTAAAATATAAAACTAAAAATAAACTTTATTCTCTGCTAATTGTGATCTTCCTTCATTATTTCCTCTCACCAGAATTCCAGAGTTTGAGCTCGGAAACGGCAGAACGTTCCGGATTTACCTCACTTTAAGGTGAATAACTGTGC
>NC_139600.1:16493050-16515550 GCF_946808225.1 Silurus aristotelis | reverse complement strand
CAATGTGAGGGATTATAAGATGCTGTGAGACACTGTAACTGCAGTGAGGTGCTGTGGCACAGTGTGAGAGAATGTGAGACACGATGAGACACTGTGGCACTGGATTTTTCTCTCATTTAGTTATAATGTCGTCTAAAGTCCACATCCACCTTCACTCTGTTCACTGCAGCTCTTCACACCATTTATTCTGAACAACATGAATCACACACACACACACACACACACACACACACACACACACACACTCACTCACACGTTTCCTCTCAAGCAACTACTCAATTTCCATTTCATGATTGCTTGAACAAGGCCAGTCTTACATTGTTAGAATAATGAGCTCTCTCTCTCTCTCTCTCTCTCTCTCTCTCTCTCTCTCTCTGTTATTTTCTGCCTCTCTCTCTCTCTCTCTCTCTCTCTCTCTCTCTCTCCCCCCATCTCTCTCTCTCTCTCTCTCTCTCTCTCTCTCTCTCTCTCTCTCTCTCTCTCTCTCTCTCTGTTATTTTCTGCCTCTCTCTCTCTCTCTCTCTCTCTCCCCCCATCTCTCTCTCTCTCTCTCTCTCTCTCTCTCTCTCTCTCTCTCTCTCTCTCTCTCTCTCTCTCTCTCCCCATCTCTCTCTCTCTCTCTCTCTCTGTTATTTTCTGCCACTCTCTCTCTCTCTCTCTCTCTCTCTCTCTCCCCATCTCTCTCTCTCTCTCTCTCTCTGTTATTTTCTGCCACTCTCTCTCTCTCTCTCTCTCTCTCTCCCCATCTCTCTCTCTCTCTCTCTCTCTCTCTCTCTCTCTCTCTCTCTCTCTCTCTCTGTTTCCGGTGACTAAACAGCTGTAACCTCAGTGGTGTAAAATCGGATTTGGCGGAATGTTTCCAGACGAGTAAAACAATTCCCTGCTCGTGGGAAGTCGGATTTTTGGAAGCTCGAGCCAAACTGGCCAATTTTCAGCTTCACCACAGCAGATAACATGCTGCAGTGAGAAAGAAAGAGGAGAAAAGTGGCAGAATAAAGGGGAGGAAGAGAAAAAAGGAAAGAGGTCAGAAGAGAAGTAGTAAGAGGAAGAAAAGGGAAAAATGACGGGAGATGGGAAAGAATGAACGTGAGGACTGAGGAAAATTTAAAGAAGAAAAGAAAAAAAAGAGTAGAGGGCAAAGAGAAAAAAGAAAAAGGTAAAGGAAAGGAAGAAGAAAAAGAAGGAAGGAGGAAAAGGATAAAAATGAGGAAAAGAAGGAAGGATGAAAAGAAAGAGGAGGAAAAGAACAAATGTACTGGATAAAAACCTGAAAGTTCATCAACGCCTTCTGACCAATCAGAATTCAGATAAAAAAAAAAAAAAAAAAGGAATAAAAATTAAATAAATAAATAAATAAATAGTCTATCGTTCTGGGAAAAAGAGAAAGATAATGAACTCTCCCTCGTTCATTCCAGCTTCTCTTCATCCTGCGCTTTCATTATTGTCACCCTGCGAGACTGCTGTTCGCCGTTTCCACTAATTAGGACTCCGAGATACATAAAGCGTCTGGACCTCTGTGTGTGTGTGTGTGTGTGTGTGTGTGTGTGTGTGTGTGTGTGTGTGTGTGTGTGTGTGTGTGTGTCTGTGTGTGTGTGTCTCTGTGTGTGTGTGTGTGTGTGAGAGAAAAGTGTGTACTCCAGGTTTCTCTCTCACACCAAGTTCCACATTTATTTAACGCTTCAGTTCACCGCTCAATTCCCTTCACTCACACACACACACTCACACACACACACACACACACACACACACACACACACACACACACACACACACACACACACACACACACACACACACACACACACACACACACTTCTTGGGCCAAACAAGTAAACATTTGTAAAGACGTTACAGAGCCAAAAAAATAGATAACGAATCCGAGGGGGAAAAATCTGTGTGTGTGTGTGTGTGTGTTTGTCAGGATTTGCTAAACGATCCAAAAAACAGTCGAGCAAATCGAGCTGGCGAGGCTCCTGAAGAGTCGAGGACCAGAGCTTGAAGAAAGAAAAAACCCCAAAAGGAAAAGAAGAAAGTCGGAACTTCTCTCATTTCATTACGGAGTTTAAATCCCAGCTGGGGGTCGCGACCCGACCAATTAATTTGGAGGAAGAAAAAAAAAAATAACAAAAAAACATCTTCTCTGATGCTCAACTTGCTGCAGGAATGTGTTTGGCTCTGAAAAATAAATATATTTTCATGCTTTCGGAGCGCTTCCCAAAACTTATGAGCGCCAGCCAGTCTGTTGATTTTCTTTTTGAAATTCCGATAATCATAATCATGTCTGGAGCAACCAGGAAGGGAGTTTAAATACTACATAGAATCAGGAAGAACATAATGAGGAGCTACAAGAGGAACATGTAGATGAAGAAGAGGAGATGAACAAAAGGAGACGAACAAACTGGGAATGAAAGCGAATAAGTGAATTATGAGACCAGGAAACTGGAGGTGAGAAAAGATGAAAACAGACATTTTGGAGGACAGGAGGAGAACTTCAAGATGTTCCCAGGTAGGAAAACCTGTGCCAAGTTTGTTTTTCCAGATCACATGTCAGGAATTTCAAGATCAGCATTTTATGATGTAATGTCATGTTCTGAATGCTGGATGTAAGAGATTTTCCCGATATTCCAAAAAAGCAGAAAGGTGTGGGAATTCCATGACAAACATGTCGATTGGGTCCTTCCTGTATCTCCAAGTAGGATTTCCATTTTGTGTGTGTGTGTGTGTGTGTGTGTGTGTGGGGGGGGGGGGGGGGGGGGGTTTCCCAGTGTTGCTTAAACACAAAGTACTGAACACGTGTTTAAAGGCGTCTTCCTGGCATTCCCGAGTAGGAATTCCAAGCTGAAGAATGTTTTTATTAAGATTTTTTCGTGTCGAACTTTTGGAATTCCATGAGCAGCAATGTTCATAAGATCTTCTTCTGGGTTCTCCAGGTAGGAATTCCAATTTTTTTTTTTTGAGAGAAAGTAGAGGGAGTCCGAAACTGAGAATTCCGTGTCGATCAGACATTGTCTTTTTCAGCATTCCGCGTAGGAATTCCAAGTTGAAGCAAAGCTCTGAGCGGCTGTGTCTAGTTGATCTAACGTCCTGAACTTCGACTTGGGGAGGCCTTTACAACGTTCCTCGAGACGAGCAGGAAACCCCAGTTGAGTTTGTCTTGTCCCTCAGGTTCCCGGTGTCAGAGGTGGAAAATTTCGGAGTTACAAGATGAATAAATCATTGAATAGATACAGACCCTGACTCGAGCGCTCAAATCTTCTCCTTTTTTTTCTTGGCCAAATTGATTTATCAGTCTAAAGTTGGTGCGATGATGAGGAACCTTCTGAGATATATGACGTGTGGGACAGATTCCCCACAACCCTGTTCCTCAGGGTCTCTTGTGACGTCGCCTCGGGCGGAGTCGCAGATCACGAGGAAGAGGAAAGGTCGCGGATTCTTCGGCAGCATTCAGCTCATCCCACGTGTTAAATAGATTCAGACGGGTGTGAGATGAAGCCTGGGGTGCGCACACACACACACACACACACGCGCGCGCATGTCCAGACGTTGTGATTTGCCGAACAGCTTTCCGCTTCCCGAGCGAGTTTGGATGTCCGCTCAGGCATGACGCCCGGAAGCGGCGCTCTCGCAGGCCCACAGAACGTAATTTCATGCAAATGTAGCGGCGAAGTTTTTTTAGAAATCAGGGTAATTTACTTCCTTTTTTCTTCTTCTTCTCCTTCTCTCACTCTCTTCTGTTTTTTTAATTTCACACTCCAGCGCACAGCCACAAACGATGACCGAGAGAGAAGACTCTCCGGTGGCGCCGCCGCTCTTCCACGCGCTATTTTTAGAGCGCAGACTCTTCAGACGAGGGAAATATTTACCGCAGTAAATAAAAACAGGGTTTGAGGTCGAGCAGGAGCCGAAACCGGAGCTGGAGCCCCGACACGTCTTTAACGTCTGCGCGTAAAAATATTACCTTGTGGAAAAGGGGGGGCGGAGTCACATCGGCGCGTCCTTAAGGAATTAATTAGGGATAAAACCGAGCGGATGATTAGTGTTCAAATATGAGCGTGTCGGCGTTTTTTTTTTCCTTCATGACATCATCACAGCTCTCCAACAGGAGTTAGATTACTGTGTGGATAAATAAATGTAAAAAAAAAAAATACAAATAAACAATAAAGAAAGTAATGGCACCCCTGGTTTAAACAAATTATTTATTATATAGCAATTTCTATTGATTCTTGTGTTCACACATACAATTTAAACACCACTACGGAGAAACGAACACATAAACGAATGAATTCACTTACATTAGCCATATAGTCGACTTTGTCTCTTCCAAATATGTTAAATAAAATGAGTTTTATTCTCGTTTTATTTCTCGGATTTTTCCAAGACTGGTTATTTTGTAGCGTATCGGTTTTGGACTTTGGATCAGAAGTTGAATCGCAGCCCCACCGTGATGCACCTCCTGAGTTCCCACAGACACGCTGAACCTCAGTCAGCAATTCTTTGACTTCTAAAAGCATTCTGAAAGACCTCGGGGTTGATTGTAAAGGCTTTTCCATCGGCAGGGGGATGAAACCGGATGCATCCTGGGACCGGAGCAGCTTCGGAGAGGGGCGTCTGCGCTCAGGGATCAGCAGCATCGTTAGCGGTTTGTTTACGACACCGCGCTTGATGCTCGCACCTGAATAATTCATAACGCGAGTCCTGCTCCGTGATGTCAGAGAGCTGAAAGACTTCCAAGTAGAAGAATAAGGCGGGGCAGGGATTTTTTGGCGAGGGCATGGCAACCCGGCTAAGCGCTCGTGCAAATCAATCTCCGATTGTTCACAAACAACAGAAGAGACACGACGGACACTTTTATAACGATTTCTAGCGCATTAGCCTTTCGCGGCTTCGCCGTAATTGTCATTCCGCGGAGTTCGGCTCTTGTTCATCCCGTGTTTTTTTTTCCCCTCTTTCCTTTCCTCCCTTTCGACAGTTTCAGATTTAATGGATGAGACGAGAGCCGGCTCGACTCTGCTCTCTCAGGAAGACGAGTGGAGGAGAAATGTGCGCTAGATGCAGGTTTTTGGTGCATTTATCGCACGTTTAAAGCAGGACTTCCCCCTGTGGAGACGTTAAAGACGCCGGTTATTAAGCGCTTATGATTAATGTTGTTGGTGGCGGTAAAGCGCGTGATATTTGCGTTGTAGAATTTTAAGTGCTTCTGGGAAACATCACGGCTGCCATTTCGTTCCTTTCGGGCAGAAATCGCATCTGTAATTGTTATTGTGGTTAATAAATGGATGTCGAACGACTTCCTCCGTCTTTTCCGTCTGGGATTTATTTTCTAACGGCTCGTGAATATTCATAAACGAGTCAGGAGGCGACGTCGTGGAACATCGTAGCTGCTACATGAAAAAAATATCATGTGACATGAGCGATGATGAATTTATACCCATTATCGGAGTTTCATACTCGGTGAAATTAGCTTGACATTTTCCATCATGGGCCTTGATGCACAATTCCAAAAGTTTGATACATACAAGTATCGGAAAGCCGGAACTTTCCACCCAGATGTGCTTCCCACGAAGTCGGAGGCACACAAATGTATCGGACGTCTTTGGATGCATTTCGTGCATGAAATCGTTCCTTCACTTGTTGAAATGCCCCTGCGCACAAAGCCAGCTACATGAAGATCTGCTTTCCATGGGGTGTTCCTGCTTTAGAGCTCCAGCTCTCCAACACCTTCAGGATGAATGTTTAATGCTGACTGCACTCCAGGAACCTCCTCAGGAACCTACATTAGTTCCTAACTTTACTAACGCCCTTGTGGAAGAATGGATCTCCACAAAATCTGGTGGAGCATCTTCCCTGGAGAGTGGAGATCATTCTAACAGGGAATGGAGACTAAATGTGGAATGGGAGGTTAAAAAAGAAGCACAAAGCAATCTCATGGTCAGGTGTCCACAAAGCGTGTGTGGTATTTTTATTTCTGATACAAAAAAAGATCTATTCTCGGTTGACATTATTCTCCCAACTTTGCACTGTTACCATGGTGATTACTGGTGTGCATCCTTCCGCTGTTTTATCTTTGTAGTGGAAGTAACAAACTGTTTCTAAGGTGAACACGGATGAAGCGTTCTCCTCTTACATATGTTCTTTTTTCCCTCATCACGTTCTGCAGCATAAGAGTCATGAAGGTGCAGATTGAGCGTGAGGCGGCTCCTGAGATCTCCACCATGTTCGGGTGGCAGATGGTGCGACACTCTCCGACGCCTCATCAACACTTAACTGCGCACCAGCACATGGGGAAATGTGGAGAAGAAAGTTGCACCCCAGCAGCAGTTACAGAGGGACGTCCCTGGGCAAAGAGTGAACCAAACTACAATTCACTTACAAAACTTTTTCTCTACAGAAGATCAGACGCGAACGAACCGTGAGCTCCCGCAGATTTAACACCAGCCGCCAAACACACGCTTCCAGTTGGAGTCAAAAGCTTTCAGCTCTCCGGTATCTGCATAGTTCCTTCTTCTGTTACTGATAGGAACCAGAAGGAGAACTGATAATTTTTATTATTATTATCATGATTGTTGCTGATTTTAGAACCTGCTGTTTAAAGAACTCATCACTAGGGCGGCGATCGTGTATGATATTTTTCATAAACAGCTCTGCTTCTTCAAGACCTGGATTCCACTAAAGCTCTGAAGGTGTGCGGTACCTCGCACTGAAATGGTAGAAGCAGATCCTTGAAGTCCGGTAAGATATGAGGTGGAACCTCCATGGAATAGACTTTCCAACAGACGCTTGATCGGGTAGAGAACTCTAGATCACGAGCAAACACCTTGAGCTTTGTTATGTTCCTTAAACTTACTTCCCATCCTGGTGCCAACTCTTCCTCAAGAAAAGCCATTCCCATGCACTAAGCCGTCCATGTGACTGATCAGACCAGGCTGATTAGTCCAGTTCTGATGCTCATGTGTCCACTGTAGGAGCTTTGAGTGGTGTACAGAAGGTCAGCATGACCACTACGGGGCTTGGAGTTTTGACTTCTGACTTCTGTCTATCACTGAGCCTTAAGCGTCCATGGTCTACCAGTTCTCCTTCACTTTGTGTAGGATCTAACCCCTGCATACCAGCAGGAACTTGGTAGGATTTTATTAGAGTAAAGAATAAAGAGGAGGAAAAAACCTGCCCAGGATTGCCAACATGGCAGCGTGTGAAGAGACAGCAAAAAAGAAGCCCAGCCCTGAGCTTATTCTCACAATCACCTCAATGCTCATTCAATGGGAAATGGGTCAGATCTGCTCCAGGAGAGGTTAAACTGTTCCACCCTAGTCCGCGTTTACTACGTAGGGTATTTGTGTACCGAGGAATCGCGGCAACAGTTTTGTGATCACCCCTCGTCAAACCCTTAGAGCTTTCAAAAGTTGACTTTTATAAAACCTGCTGTAAAGTTGAGAGATGTTTAATCACGTATCCTGAGAAAGTTGCTGCTCAGGGGATGAAAAAAAGTGTGGATGGTTTCACATGGACACACTAAAGATTTCTCGCCCCCGGGCTTCGAGACGGTGTTGAATCTTCACACGCATACTGAACATCATCATCACACACTCGGTGATGTCCGTCTTTTCCCCCTTCGTACACTGATCATTATTGACCGACGTGATGACGGGGTAAAGGTTCATTAGAAGAAACTACTAATGACACTACTACTAAAAACACTGACACAACCACTGACATCACCACCAACACCACTACTGACACCACCAACACCACTACTGACACCACCAACAACACTACTGACACCACCAACAACACTACTGACACCACCAACACTACTACTGACACCATTAACACCACTACTGACACCACCAACACCACTACTGACACCACTAACACCACTAATGACGTCACTAACACCACTAATGACACCACTACTGACACCACCAACACCACTACTGACGCCACCAACACCACTACTGACGTCACTAACACCAATACTGACACCACTAACACCACTACTGACGCCACCAACACCACTACTGACGCCACTAACACCACTACTGACGCCACCAACACCACTACTGACACCACTAACACCACTACTGACACCACTACTGACACCACTGACACCACTACTGACACCACTACTGACGCCACCAACACTACTACTGACACCACCGACACCACTACTGACACCACTACTGACACCACTAACACCACTACTGACACCACTAACTCTACTACTAACACCACTACTGACGCCACCAACACCACTACTGACGTCACCAACACCACTACTGACGTCACCAACACCACTACTGACACCACTAACACCACTAC
The DNA here is from genome assembly GCF_946808225.1 of Silurus aristotelis. Classification (NCBI taxonomy): domain Eukaryota; kingdom Metazoa; phylum Chordata; class Actinopteri; order Siluriformes; family Siluridae; genus Silurus; species Silurus aristotelis. The sequence goes on along the minus strand of NC_139600.1, from coordinate 16,507,234 downwards.
TGACACCACTACTGACACCACTGACACCACTACTGACGCCACCAACACTACTACTGACACCACCGACACCACTACTGACACCACTAACACCACTAACTCTACTACTAACACCACTACTGACACCACTAACACCACTACTGACGCCACCAACACCACTACTGACGCCACCAACACCACTACTGACGCCACCAACACCACTACTGACACCACTACTGACACCACTAACACCACTACTGACACCACTACTGACACCACTACTGACGCCACCAACACTACTACTGACACCACCAACACCACCACTAACACCACTACTGACACCACTAACACCACTACTGAAACCACTAACTCTACTACTAACACCACTACTGACACCACTAACACCACTACTGACACCACTAACACTACTACTGACGCCACCAACACCACTACTGACGCCACTAATACCACTACTGACGCCACTAACACTACTGACACCACCAACACTACTACTGACGCCACCAACACCACTACTGACGCCAATAATACCACTACAGACGCCGCTGACACCACCACTGACACCACTAACATAACTGCTGACACCACTACTGACACCACCAACACTACTGACACCACTACTGACACCACTAACACTACTGACAGCACTAACACCACTACTGACACCACTAACACTACTGACACCACTAACACCACTACTGACACTATTACTTACTTACTTACTTACTTAAACTAATATCGCCTTCTGATACCACTGCAATGAATGCTGAAACCACTACTGACACTACTACTGACTGTATTTTGATACCACTGACACTACAGACACTACTGATAATCCTGACATCACTACTTATAGCACTCACAGCTCTACAGACACCACTACTAAGACCAATACTGACACCACTACTGATTGTACTTCTGAAACCACTCACACTACTGCTGAAACCGCTACTGACACCACAAACATTGATACTGATACCACTGACCCCCACTACTGACACCACTACTGATAGTACTTTTAATACCACTGACAAAACTACTGACACCACTATCACTACTGATTGTACTTATCCCACAGACACCACTACAGACTGTACTGTAAATACCACAGACACAATTACAGAGACAAGTACTGAAACAACTACTGATGCCACTAGTACCTACACTCACACTGCTCCTGACACTACTGACCATAAATCTGAATTTTACCTGAGTGAATTCTTAAACATTTCTCAATTCTTTTCCTAGTTGTGTCAAGTGTACTAATGTTCCTATCGATTTTATTCTAGCGATCTTATTTTATTCCTGTTACTGCCTTTGATCTGTGCTGACCCCATGTTCTCATTTTAAGACCGAGTTCAGCTGAGTCAGCATGCGCTGGATCAAGCGTTATTCTACCAGCAGCTGAATGATGAGTGTGTGATCCAGGCTGAGAAGTCGGACGCGTGTTTTTATTCACTGACGTCACTGAAACGCGAGTTCAAATAAAACCCAAATAAGCCCAACATTCAGCCGTTTGATGGTCCAGTGCGATGATTTATGTCTCAGAAAGTGTAAAAAAGGAGCGCTCGCGAGTCCGTATCGATCCGGATGTAAATCCTGCGGTGCTAAAAATAAATAAATAAATAAATAAAATAAATAAACAAATAAAAAAACTCTAAGGTTTTAACGCGCCTCCTAATTTAATCTCTGCGCTACGACTTTGTAGCTACGGGTCGGCTTCGCGACGCCGGCGTCAATTCCAATGCCGCCCCTAAATCTCGCACAATAAAAGTCAACGGCGGAGTCCCAGCGGGAGTTTCAGTGAAAGGAGAACGTGGAGGAGCAGGATTTCATTCCGGCAGCTTTTTATCCTCTTATTTATCGTGTATTAATTAAAAGACTCGGATTCAATTGTTTTATTGACCGGATCGCTGACACACAAACTCCTGTGGGACAAGGACAAAGAAAAGAGTAGGGGAGTTATTGCATTCCTGTGGGTGTGTGTGTGTGTGTGTGTGTGTGTGTGTGTGTGTGTGTGTGTGTGTGTGTGTGTGTGTGTGTGTGTGTGTGTGCGTGTGTGTGTGCGCAGAAGCGTGCGTTGTTAAACTTCGACACTGCTGACAAACGCTTCAAAGTGTTGTTCAATATTTACACAATTGTATGCGCTGGCAGTTTTGCTTGAAATAAAAGTTTATTTTCTGCAGTGGCATTGAAAAGTTCTCCAGAGCTGCAGGCTCCAAACTCCACCTCCACATACACAACCATCACACACTAGCTACTGCTCTTCATATCTTCACTAAACCCATGTTTCTCACATCCTCCCACCATTCCAAAGATCTCCCTTTGTGAGATCCTCAGATCCATCTACAATTCCTTGAAGCCATTCCTGAAGCTATTCCAAATCATTTGGAGCCATTCAACATTCCATCTGAATATCCCCAGATCCTTAGTCCGGAGCTTAGAGCTTCTGATCCAGCCTTTAAACCATCCAGACACATGAGTCTCCTGATCCATACAGAGATCCTCAGATTCGCTCTGATATTTATTCAGATCCATGCTCTAGTTCTTCAGATCTATCCAGCAATCTTCACAAATGGACCAAATTCCTCATTTATTGAAATTTAAATGCAGGCCCCTCAGATCATCCGAAGATCTTACGGTCCTTCCGCGGTGCTTCGGATATGTTTTCATGAAATCTTGAAAACCATCCGGAGTTCCACTGAGCCACAACGAAAGCTTTAGATCCAACCTCAGAATCCTTATGCGATTCTTTAAGAAGGTTCTGATGTACATTTTTAGATCTTTAAATCCAGCAAACTTCAGGTCTATCTGGGATTCCTTCGGCCCTTTGAATGATCTGGAGGTTCCTTTGCTCAGGGATTCGCAGATCAATTCTGGCTTTTTCTCAAATCCTTCCATTTGTTATTCTAATTTAAAATAATGGTCTTGTCTCAGGATTGTGAACGTTGCAGGTTCTCTGAATGTTCTTGCGCTGATTGAACGTTAAACAAACAAAACGCTTAACAAGCGCATTCATGGAGCTCAGTATGAAAGCAGGTTTGAAGAAACAAAACCCACAACAACGTGGACCGAACTCACCACTTGGCCATTCTGCGGGTTTTTGTGGGCATATGGAGGACCACGGATGTGATTCCACATCTGTCCGGAGGTCATAGCGAACACCACGCACTAGAAAGGAAGAAAAGAGAGAGAAATAAATATCTGAAACATGTCAAAAGATAGCAGAAGCAGTCAACGATACGACGCAGTGGTGCGCAGAGAGGCGGCAATTTACCACTTTAACCGATTTTACCTGGAAATGGACCCCTTTAAAGCAGCCCTCAAACTCCAGTTCTGGAAAAACTATGATCAGATACAAATAAAGTGGCCTTGAGGGAGCCGCTGCACCGGTACAACTCAATTCAGTGTTATTTAGATGACGCTTTAACAACAGACACTTTTCCAAAACTCCACACAAACATACTGCAAATAGAACTAAGTCCCTCTCAGATTATCCCTAATGAGGAGGGAGGAGCCAGTGGTGAGGGAAAGGAACCAGACTCAAACAGGAACCAGCTTCATCCTCAACACAATTTCTATTCATTATAGTTCCATCATTGTCGAGGTTATGACCTTTTTAAACTGCTCGAGACTCGGGTAACGCAGGGCTTAGACTTATAATCAACCACATTAACCTCATGGATCACGGATAACTAGACATTGGAACTATCAGACTTCTGAGAGAACAAATGAGATACAGTGAAAAGTGTGGAAACACCTGAGCTTTCCATTAGTTTCAATGCAACGGAAAAGGAAAAACACACAAATAGACTGGAAGAAAGTGCTGTGGCGTCCCAATGGGATGTTTTTGTGGTATTTCTGAGCAGTTCTTCTGAGCGGTTCTTCTGAGCGGTTCTATCAAGCGGTTCTTTAGGGACAGCACTTTCAGGTGGTACTTTCGGCCTGTACACTGCTCCGTTGTTGATTATTTTCCTACACCACACCACTTGATGGATTTTTCCCTTAGGCCTTGAAAAATCCCTCCCTACTCCTTGACTACACTGTGTTTTATTTCTCACTTCCAAACAAAAGTTTCAGCATTAATCCTGAAGCGAATTGACACAAAATCACAGGAAATCTTTTTAATAAAAGAGAAATGAAGCTGCCTGAGTCCTGAAACCTGGTGTGTGAACCAGTCTGACATGAACGCATTATTTTTTAATGAACAGCTTCTGGAAGTCGTCTCAGACTTTTTGACTCTCCTGGAGACAAAGAAGGTGACGGTGAGAGAAAAGAAAACACAGAGAGAGAGAGAGAGAGAGAGAGAGAGAGAGAGAGAGAGAGAGAGAGAGAGAGAGAGAGAGAGAGAGAGAGATATTGATGTGATCCTCTTAGACTGTAGAATCCATAGCAGAGCCTCGTCCTGTAATCGATACGCCGAATAACAAACTTCAGCCAGTGAAGTGCAGAAGATCTCACGCCTGGCTTTCTCTCTTTCCCCCTGAAATAAATATCGATAGCGTACGGCGAGAGCGTCGTTTGTTACGACATCCTTGGCTGCATTAAGATCGGTGCGTGTGCTCCCGAATCCTTAATTCGCCTCGCCACACGCCGCAACGTAGCGCCGCTGCTTTTACAGGCATCGATTCACTTCCTTTAAGCAAAACTTCCCGCTCGATTCCGACATCTTTAATGATTATTTAAAGCGTGCGCCACGTCGGACAGACTTTTTGTCTCTTTAGGGGTTTTTCTGGCTGCTGTGAAATCTCTAAATATGGCCTCGCTGAAGTGGAACTGACCTTTCCAACACTAACACCAATTAATAACCCACACTCTTCCGGAGTGTGATCGTGGATTTGGGATGAGACGTTCGGAAACCTGTTTTTCCTGCTTTTTTAACATCTCTGGAACATTTTCAGTCAAAAGATAAAGAGATCGAGCGCTTGTGCAAAAAAAAAAACTTCACAATAGACACCAAAAGTTTGTGGACACCTGAGCATATGACTCCTGCTTTTTGAACATCCATCTACTCCACATTAAGTCCAAACTCCCTGCTATAGTAGCCTCTATTCTACATGGAAGATGTTCTGCTAGGTTTTGTGGAGATATATTCAGCCATAAAGGTGTTAGTAAAGTCAGGTACTGATGTAGGTTCCTGAGGAGGTTCCTGGGGTGCAGTCAGTGTGAAAAATTCATCTCAACGGTGTTTAATAGGGTTTATAGCTCTATAGCAGGAGATCTTCATAGAGCTAGCTTTGTGCACAGGAGCATCGTCATGGTGCAACAGGTTTGGTGGTTCGAGTGAATTTGGGAATTTGTATCTATTTATAAACGTAACTACAAATAGATATAAAGTGCTAAATCGACAAACTGCTGCTATGTAAAAGGAATAAAGTTAAATGAAGGTATTTATTTGTCTCTGATTAAGAAACGCTGCTTACCAAAGCAGCCATGGCCCAGCCCGTTTTGTTGTAGATGAACTCCAGGTTGTTCCTGCGCAGGTAGAGAAGACCTCCGACCAGGGATACCAGCAGTGCCAGAGCGATCGTACCCGAGTAATTTGGAGGCCTGAAGACGCGGATCTGCAGAAAAACAAGACATCAGGTTTCCAAGCTCTTCACCAACAGAGATTACACCTGATTATGGTAAAAAGGCGACACGTCACGTGTGAAAAATTGACGTGATAATAAAAACGGACAACCTGGATATATATTTTGTTCTTTTAAGCATCACAGTAAAGATGAAGAACTGAGAACCTTCATCCAACCAATTATTAAACAACAATATACCAATACACAAAAACACATTCATGTTCATTCCACTGCTCTGATCTGATCCTCGTCTCTCAAAACAGGAGAGAAAACCAAGTTGTTATCCTGATCTAGATTTAAAATAAAATACTTCTGCAGGTCTGTGATGGATTTCACAGTTAAAATGATCATTTGAAAATGATTGTATTCAGGCAGCTTCAGCAACACCACAATAACATCAAAGGGATCAAAACAAATGCATGTATGCTGTTTTTTTTCTCCTTTGAAATTAATTCAATGGTTTTTTTTTTTTACTTATTTTTTATTCATGGCATCCCTTTTATATTAGTCAATTTATATTCAATCAGAATAAGAATTTTTAAGTTCTTAATTTCTACTTATTTAACACAATATTAATTTTCCAAAATGAATCTTTTTTTAATGTAAAATAGGAACATTAATTGCAAAAAAACTGCAATAATTTAATTATAAAGTACAATATTAATAGCACTATATATATATATATAACAAATCTGTTTATAGCACCATGACCCATTTGATTTTTTTTTTTCAGCAGCATAGACAAATACCACAGCGGCTTTTAATTTTTCAGCACCATGGACAGGTAGCACAGCACACGTTTCACTTCACTTCACGTTGCATTTCTTCAGGACCATGGATAAATACCACAACACCCTTTTCTTTTGCTTTAGAAACATGGACAGGCACTACAACAGCCGTTTCACTGTTTCAGCACCATGGACAGACACAAAAAGCAGTCTATTTTCACTGTTCAGGACCATGGACAGAAACTACATTGACCTTTTCATGTTTTCAGCACCATGGACAGGTACCGCAGAAGTCTTAAAAGGCCACGTATTATTATTTTTTCCTTTCCTGTTTTCTTGTGATCTCGACATAATGAGTTGCTTTGTCATTATCACGACTTACTTTTTGACATAAACATTGTTTCCTCACGATCAGCACTTCATTTTTCAACGTATTCAGCATAAGAGCATGTTCTAGAGGCAGCATCATGGATAATAACCGTAACCATTTGTGGCAGCACTGCAGGCTTTTCAGCACTATATGCACTATAGGCAGGAACTACAACAAACCACCCCACCATTCCACAATTCCCACAACAACATTGACAAATACTTTAAAAGTTCATTTAAAAATAGCCATTGAATAAATTAATATTGATTCTACCATCACTATTTTTTTAGGTCATCCCAAGGTGACATATCTACATCCATATTAGATCTAAATCAGCCCCAAACCCAAATCACATCATCATGAGCTCAACAAAAACATGTTTATTTGATGTAAATGATGCAGGATGTAATCTTATATCTTAGCAATGCTTCTGCATATTACCATAAAATCCTGGCCCCAGCGTTGCCTGATCTCAGCCAATAAGCTTTAACTTGGGTAGTGAAAATAGGAAGTGAGGTCATATCTCAGCAACGGCTTGATATCCTGGCTTCAAATTTAGCATGTCTCCATGGAAACGAGTGCTGATGGTCAAACTGATGTTTCTTCTTCCTCTGTGACTAAGGGACAAAAATGCTTGGGCCCCATAATCGCTGCTTGGAGTTATATTTAAAATCAAAGCTGTTGAGAAGCAAATTAGTAAAACCTCACTTCACTGCTTTACTCATTATTAATAAAATCCCTGTGATGTTTAGGCTGCACTATTGTGTGTGTGTGTGTGTGTGTGTGTGTGTGTGTGTGTGTGTGTGTGTGTGTGTGTGTGTGTGATCGTATTAAGATTAAAGGGAAAGTGCGATTGTAAGAGCCGAGACAAGAAAAAAAAGCCTCTCATAATCCACTCCTGCTTTCATGTTCAGCCCAGACGTGATGCTGAGCTCTGGCCTCCGCTCATCCCTCCATCCCTTCATACTTCACATCTATGTTTTTTCTCTCGCATATATGTTCTCCCTCTTCTTTCATTTTCTCTCCTTTAATTTCTCCTTTATCTGTTCATTTCTCCTTGTTCTATTCTTACTTCACTCCTTTTTCTCCTTCATGCCCTGTCCTCCTTGTCTTGCCTTGTAGCTTCAAGCCATGCACTTTCTTGTGTGTGTGTGTGTGTGTGTGTGTGTGTGTGTGTGTGTGTGTGTGTGTGTGTGTGTGTGTGCGTGTGTGTGTGTGTGTGTGCGTGTGTGTCACCTGTACATCAGTGCGGTCGTGGATCCACTTTGCCAGCTGCTCAGAAGCGAAGCCGATCCTCTGCAGGTCGAAGGTGTCGGCTCGCTTTGGCTTCCCTTTAGCCGGGAAGTGCATGAAGGTGGGAGCAGAGTTCATATTCAACTTCAGGGAGGGAAAGAGGAAGAAAGGGAGAGGGGGAGGTGAGAGGTGGAAGGAGAAAAAAAAGTTAAAGAAAGAATGAGAGAAAGACAGTGAGACAGAGAGAATGAGAGAGAGACAGTGAGACAGAGAGAATGAGAGAAAGACAGTGAGACAGAGAGAATGAGAGAGAATGAGAGAGAGACAGTGAGACAGAGAGAATGAGAGAGAATGAGAGAGAGACAGTGAGACAGAGAGAATGAGAGAGAATGAGAGAGAGACAGTGAGACAGAGAGAATGAGAGAAAGACAGTGAGACAGAGAGAATGAGAGAGAATGAGAGAGAGACAGTGAGACAGAGAGAATGAGAGAGAATGAGAGAGAGACAGTGAGACAGAGAGAATGAGAGAAAGACAGTGAGACAGAGAGAATGAGAGAGATAGAGACAGTTAATGAGAGAGACAGAGAGAAACTCATAAGATAAACACTTTAATTTACCCAAAGCTTAAAATCTTAAAAAAAAAATGGAAGAAAAGAAAACAAGAGAAAAAATAAGAATATTTATATATTGAAATAAACCTTAACGTTATAAACTAATGCACCTGCACACTAACATACTGTCATACAGTTATTCTGATGCAGGTGTGTGTTTACCTGCTGAAAGACGTCGGCCCCTTCATCGTAGTCGACCACAGTGAAGAAGAGCCGGTTGGAGAAAGCAGACGAGTAACGCCATGAGTTCGCCAAGACCTGATACTCCTCATTTGCCTGTCTGTGAGAGAGAGAAAACAGAGAGAAGAGAAAGCATGGAGAAATGGAGAGACAGAGATGAAGAGATGGAAAAAGTGGTGGTTTCTAATTATCTGTCCATCCGTGAAGGAGAGGAAGTCTGACTACCTTCTGCTCGTTACTCTGAAACATCAACAGCCAACACACTAATAAACCAACTGGAAGCTTTTATTTCCCCCACATGGGTGTGATGTTCTGACATTCTGATGTGTTCACACACGCACACGCACGCACACACACACACACACACACACACACACACACACACACACACCAGCGCAAACACACACACACACTTGATCTTCAGTTATGATGTTTTCCTGATGAATAGAGATCTGAACTAATGCAAAACTCGCAGTATTTCTGTCAGTTTATTTGCTGTAGAAAATTATTAACATACAACTATATACACTTACACACACACACACACACACACACACACACACACACACACACACACACACATACACACACACACACACACACACACACACATACACACATACACACATACACACATACACACACACACACACACACACACACACACACACACACACACACACTTACAAACTAATAGACAATTCTACTGGAGCAGTGACATCAGTGCATCAAATAACTACACATTTCTATATTACTTCACATTAACAATGTTAGGTGTGTGTGTGTGTGTGTGTGTGTGTGTGTGTGTGTACCTGCAGACAGAACACTGTCTCTGAGGCTGCAGCGCCGTGAACATGACGATGACAGAGTAGTTTCTCGGCGGCGCTTTAACAAAACGACGAAACTTCTCTCCGTTCATCCTGATCACCGAGCGCCGAGAGCTCCACTCCATCATCTGCTCCACCTTCTCCACCAGCATGTTCTTCACACACAGGAGAAGATAACAGATTAGACCTCAGATAATTAGAGCTTTATCAAGCACCACAACACCGTGTTAGTGACAGAAGAAGACCAGACCAGTCAGAAAAGACATTCAATTTCACTGGGGGGGAAAAAAACTCTAAATAATATTAATCAAAAATATCCTGCCAGGTTTTGGTTTCATGAACACAGCATTATAGCGAGAAAAATAAATGACCATCTGCTTTATCTCGTCCTTTTGTCACCAAATCTGGGATCTTCATGACCTTTCTCTTTGTCCTTACACTTTCCAGACTTGTTTTTAATACATAAATTATAAATAATATTAATAATAATAATAATAATATAAAGATTATCACGAAACTGAAAATGGTGCTGAATTTAAATGTCACATTAAAACCCTGGTCAGTTTCTGCACCTGCTCTGATTTTTCTGAATCCATTCCTCAAATAGATCAAATTCTTTCTTCATCCAGATTACACACGATCCCTTTTCTTTAGTAACGTCAGACTGAAATAGTCCTATTAAGCGTCACCATTAGCAGAAAAGTCTATTTATATCCCATCAGCTTACTCAGACTTTCAAAGTGAAGATGATGAAGAAAACTAATTAAAGCTACAAGCGGCGATTTCAGGGGGCCAAGCACCAGTACTGAGTGTACCTCAGAGCCTCTACAGCTCTTCTGTAGTTTCACTCAGGTTGATTTGTGGTTTCACCCACCTGTATGTTTTGTTCAGGGACAGTGGTGGACTTCTGATGCTAGGAGAAAAGGTTTGAATGAACAAATGTAACTTTTATGTAGCATGCTCCTGAGGTACCAGTGACCAAAGTTCCGGTCTCTTTTAATTCAGACCTGCCTAATCCATCCCAATCCCCTACCTCTGGATGAAGTTCTCTTCAACTGGAGACCAGTCTGTGCAACAGTTCTGCATTTCAGCACCTTTTACTGAACAGCGCCCCAATAATTAAAGAACTGTAATGTAGACTTATGAGTCTGGTTTCTCTCAAGGTTTCTAACTCATGAAGTCTCAAGGATTTTTTTCCTTGCCACAGTCAGAACAATATTATTGGCACTAAACTTTTACATCCCAACTTCATGACCTAAAAATGCTCTAAAAGAACCTGGATTATAGTCAAATCTAGTAATGATTTTTAGCAAGTTATTAAAATATATCTGGTAGGTGGCACTAGAAATAAATTTGTTGCCCAGCTGCACTCATGTTCATGAAGATGGCTACCAAGTGTAGTGCTGATGTGCAAAATTGCTCTTGAGATACAGATTTATACACTTTTATACAGTGCGTTCTTTCACTGCATGATTCAGTCTTAAAAAAAATAAAAATAAATAAATAAATAAAAAAGCGTTTTAGAATGATTATAAAATGTAAGATATGGGCGCAGGAAATGTGTACAATATCAATATCACACAAAAAAGTCGATTTTCTTTTCCCCTCCAAAAATCAGCATGATCACAAATGTGATATTGATTTTATACAACGGTTCAATAAACAAGATATTCATATTAAGAGAGTTGTGTTTTTTGACACACCGCCTGTTTTTGCTCAATTTTTCACAAAGTTTCGCATCTCTGAGCAACATCACGGTGTTTCGTTCCTGAATAAATCATCAGTTTAAAAGACTCGGTTCAATCGCAACTACTCCCTTATTAACAGACTTACAGGTTTTATTTCACATTTCAAGTATTTTCTCATTTTTGAGTCATTTCAAATATCAGTATTCACTATTTCATGTTTACAATTTCAAAACATTTGAATTTATTTATCCATTTGTATCATTACTACTGCATTAAACAGTGTGTAAATACATTCACATGCCACTTTACATGCAGCTTTTCCTCTGCATTGCAAATTAGTAATTTTGTTGATAGGGATTTCATTTGCTTGGTAACAGCCACAATGTCTTCTAATTCTAATTGTCTGATTAAATGTAAGAATTTTATTTAAAAGATGATGCGCACACAGATTTATAAAGGTAAAATAACAGATTTTTGTGTGACTGTTTGTAAACTGACACACAGAATATGAAGAATATAAAACCTTTTCGGAGGCAGCTGTCCATGGTCCTTAAAGTTCTAGCACAGTTACACACTCTGCAAAATATTGTTTAGTCATCGATAAAATAAAACAATAAATAAAAAAAGAGATATTATTTTTGTGAATATTACACACCCCTAGTTTCAAGCATTCATAATTCTTTCACTAATGTTTGCAAGGCAGAAATGGTGCTTGACGAAATTAATAACGACTGGAGAAAATCTAAAAGCGTGGTTTAAAAATAATTTCAGACCTTTAAAAATTTGTACCATGCATCCAAACTTTTTGATGGTAAACATACTCCTTATTGAGACCCAAATTTGACCCTGATGGTGAAGCAGGAGCTTTGGCAAGAATTGGCCCAAATTAGGTCCAAAATGTTCTTTAAACCCCACGCAATTCTTCTTCTTCTGGGGTCACCGCAGCAGATCATTCATCTCCATACCACTCTGCTCTCTACATCTGCCTCTTTCAAACCAACCACCTGCATGTCTTCCATCACCACATCCATAAACCACCTCCTTGGCCTTCCTCTTTTCCTCCATCCTCAACATTCTTCTACCGATGAACCCAATGTGTCTCATGACCACATGGTCACATGTGCACATGACCAAATCATCTCAATCGCTCCTTTTACCTTGTCTCTAAAATGTTCTACATTTACTGATAAACTCATTTCTAATCCTGTTCCTCCTCGTCACTCCTGATGACACTCCTGATACCACCTCCAGCTCTGCCTCCTGTCTTATTGCCAATGCCGCTTTCTCTAAAAATGTACAACACAGCAGGTCTCACCACCTTCTTATAAACTTCCTTTCACTCTTGCAGATACCCTTCTAAACTCAACCAGAAGAAGAACAAGATGAAAAAGGAAAGAAAGAAGGAGGACGAATAACTGCAGGGTGCTGAAAGGGTGCCTTTGGTCCTTGAGCCCCTGATAATAATAGCAGAGAAGCGAGTTAGCATTTAAAAACCGTTTTGCTTTGGCGAGCCAGAGAACTTGATCGGAACTGAAAACAGAAGAGAAACTCTAACACGTCGACCCCGAGGCCTGGACTCTCCATCTGTCCTCGTCTGTATCATCATCACCGTCACGTCCTTCTCCATGTGGCAATGATTTCACACAAATTCACTTGTTCTCATGCTCAGATGGTGCCAGCGCTCGACTTGGCAACGGCGACGAGAAAAGAAAAAAAAAAACACAGACAAACACTGTCCTACAGGAGAAAACAAGCGTCCGCGGCCCGCCAGCGTTTTGTTTACACACGATTTGTCCCCCATATCCACAGTTCGGTAAACACCACGCATCATTTCATTCACTGCTACGGGACAGGATAAGCCAAAAGCGGAAACGTACACAATGTTCGACTTCCTGAGCAATCAGCTCGCTTTAGCTACTGCATGAAGCGGAGGATAATTCAAACCCGAGTCCTGGAGTCAAATTCCTAAACAGCATATTCTGACACTGGAGACTCCCTTCCTTAATGCCAAAGTGTATTATAAATCTGGTTTGGGTTGCAAAGGGGTGGAAACTTTCCATGGGAACTTCATCTGGGGGATTTTGGAAAGTTCGAAGCTGTCTTAGAAATCCAACTTTTGAAATGAAATTGGGCCAGTCTTGGTCAAATATTATATCTCACAGAACTTTCTTTCGGCTTCTCCCGAAACAGCGGATCATCCGCATGTTTGATTTGGCACATGTTTTTACGCTGGATGCCCTTCCTAACACAACCCTCCACATTTATCCTGGCTTGGGACCAGCACTAAGGCTTGAGCAACCCTAATGGCTGGGGTCGGTTCCCTGACCGGGGATCGAACCCGGGCCGCAACATTGAGAGCGCCACATCCTAACCACTAGACCACCAGGGACCCTCTATCTCACAGAACTACCAACCTGAAATTCCATCACCCAAGGCCTTCAATAGACACAATCATGCATATTAATCTTTCACTGAACAAAAAAACGGACACTTACATTTAGCATATCTGTTTTACTGGCTGGAAAATGTATAAACACATTCTGCTATTTTACTTTAATACTATAGATAAAATATTGATATATTTATCCAAGTAATATCAAATGACTCAAATGCGAACTGTGGCTTCAATATTCCTGCAGTAGTCAGAGGCTGGGAGACGGGGAAATCTGATGCTTTGATGTTTTGAGATTTTCCTCCGAAATTTTATTTTCAACAACATTTGGGTTCTCCGTTTTAAGCTAACTTGCAATTTTGTAAAATTTCCAGTTTATTCCCATTAATTCCCATTGAAAGTTTCTAGTCTTAAAAAGTCCCAGGAATTTTGCAACCCTACACACACCTGCCGAGACCAAGACATAATAGATATTACTGCCTTTGCATTCAATGCATATTATTTCAACCAGATTTCTTTTTTTCTTGGAAAATTCACGCTAAAAAAGAAATTACTATAATTTTGTAGCATGAGGGACCACATGAGTCA
>NC_139600.1:16480550-16488050 GCF_946808225.1 Silurus aristotelis | reverse complement strand
CGATCACTACACAATCACTACACATTCATTACACAATCACTACGCATTCATTACACAATCACTACACAATCAGACCACACAATCACTACACAATCACTACACAATCACTACACAATCAGACCACGATCACTACACAATCACTACACATTCATTACACAATCACTACACAATCACTACACAATCACTACACAATCACTACACAATCAGACCACGATCACTACACAATCAGACCACGATCACTACACAATCAGACCACGATCACTACACAATCACTACACAATCCCTACACATTCACTACACAACCACTACACAATCAGACCACGATCACTAAACAATCAGACCACAATCAGACCACAATCACTACACAATCAGACCACAATCACTACACAACCACTACACAATCAGATCACTACACAATCAGACCACAATCACTACACAATCAGACCACAATCACTACACAACCACTACACAATCAGATCACTACACAATCAGACCACAATCACCACACAATCAGACCACAATCACCACACAATCACCACACAATCACCACACAATCACCACACAATCAGACCACAATCACCACACAATCACCACACAATCAGATCACTACACAATCAGACCACAATCACTACACAATCAGACCACAATCACCACACAATCAGACCACAATCACCACACAATCACTACACAATCACCACACAATCACTACACAATCAGACCATCCGCAGCGAGAAACACAAACAAAAGATGAAGACACTGATGGACAGATAGAGATGGTGGACACTAGAAGACAGATAGAGATGATGGAGAGATAGAGATAATGGACACTAGTAGACAGATAGAGATGGTGGACAGATAGAGATGATGGACAGATAGTAATGATGGACAGATAATAATGATGGACAGATAATAATGATGGACAGATAGTGATGGTGGACAGATAGTGATGGTGGACAGATAGAGATGATGGACAGATAATAATGATGGACAGATAATAATGATGGACAGATAATAATGATGGACAGATAGAGATGATGGACAGATAGAGATGATGGACAGATAGAGATGATGGACAGATAATAATGGTGGATGGATAGAGATGATGGACAGATGGAAATGGACAGGTAGAGATGATGGACAGACAGAGATGATGGACAGACAGAGATGATGGACAGACAGAGATGGTGGACAGGTAGAGATGGTGGACAGGTAGAGATGGTGGACAGGTAGAGATGATGGACAGATAATAATGATGGACAGATAATAATGATGGACAGATAATAATGATGGACAGATAGAGATGATGGACAGATAGAGATGATGGACAGATAGAGATGATGGACAGATAATAATGGTGGATGGATAGAGATGATGGACAGGTAGAGATGATGGACAGGTAGAGATGATGGACAGGTAGAGATGATGGACAGGTAGAGATGATTGTCAGATAGTAATGGTGGACAGGTAGAGATGATGGACAGACAGAGATGATGGACAGGTAGAGATGATTGACAGGTAGAGATGATGGACAGGTAGAGATGATGGACAGGTAGAGATGATGGACAGGTAGAGATGATTGACAGGTAGAGATGATGGACAGGTAGAGATGATGGACAGGTAGAGATGATGGACAGGTAGTAATAGTGGACAGGTAGAGATGATGGACAGATAGTAAAAGTGGACAGATAGAGATGGTGGACAGATAGAGATGATGGACAGATAGTAATGATGGACAGATAATAATGATGGACAGATAGTGATGGTGGACAGATAGTGATGGTGGACAGATAGAGATGGTGGACAGATAATAATGATGGACAGATAATAATGATGGACAGATAGAGATGATGGACAGATAGAGATGATGGACAGATAATAATGGTGGATAGATAGAGATGATGGACAGATGGAAATGGACAGACAGAGATGATGGACAGACAGAGATGATGGACAGACAGAGATGATGGACAGACAGAGATGATGGACAGACAGAGATGGTGGACAGGTAGAGATGATGGACAGATAGTAATAGTGGACAGGTAGAGATGATGGACAGACAGAGATGGTGGACAGGTAGAGATGGTGGACAGACAGAGATGATGGACAGGTAGAGATGATGGACAGGTAGAGATGTTGGACAGGTAGAGATGATTGTCAGATAGTAATGGTGGACAGGTAGAGATGATGGACAGACAGAGATGATGGACAGGTAGAGATGATTGACAGGTAGAGATGATGGACAGACAGAGATGATGGACAGGTAGAGATGATGGACAGGTAGAGATGATGGACAGGTAGTAATAGTGGACAGGTAGAGATGATGGACAGATAGTAATGGTGGACAGGTAGAGATGATGGACAGACAGAGATGATGGACAGGTAGAGATGATTGACAGGTAGAGATGATGGACAGGTAGAGATGATGGACAGGTAGTAATAGTGGACAGGTAGAGATGATGGACAGGTAGAGATGATGGACAGGTAGAGATGATGGACAGATAGTAATGGTGGACAGGTAGATATGATGGACAGGTAGAGATGATGGACAGGTAGAGATGATGGACAGATAGTAATGGTGGACAGGTAGAGATGGTGGACAGGTAGAGATGGTGGACAGACAGAGATGATGGACAGGTAGATATGATGGACAGGTAGAGATGATGGACAGGTAGAGATGATGGACAGATAGTAATGGTGGACAGGTAGAGATGGTGGACAGACAGAGATGATGTATATATTTATGAATTAACCGGTAGTCTCGGATTACAGTAGAATAAAGAAAGCGCCGCGCGGCCGAATAACAAACGCATTCTATATTTGAACTAAGTGCACTTCGCGCGCCCTTAGCGCCGTCATGTCACCCACTCGTTAGGGCGCCTCGAAAGAGAGAATCGAGGCGTTTGGAATTCGATCATCGCTTTACAGTGTAAAGGATAACACTAATAATTGCTCGTACATTTTTCAGCAATTCTCTTTCTCTCTCAGCCCCTACCTCTTTTTTCTTCTGTCCTTCTCCAGGCTGAAGGAAAAGCAGCAGGATAAGAAACAGAGCCGCACACGGCAGGTCGAAGCACAGGCGCTTGGATGCCACTGCCGCCGCCGCCATGTTGGAAGATGCTCCTGTTCCCGTACCGCGGCTGGTGGAACGCGATTAGCTTACAGGCGACCAATCAGAAACGAGCCCGCAGCGGTGGGCTTCATGGGAAATGTAGTTCCGCTGCCGCATCGCCCGCCGCTATGCTAATCAAACTCCCTTTTCTATAACAAACATAAGAATGTTTAGTAAAATATTTAGTATTAATGACTAACTATTGTTCATACAGTCGCTCTTACGGCGGATTTTATATCAGAATTATTAAACGCTACAATTTTTACTTTAGATTTATTTTTTTTATAAACATTCCAGAACGTTCCAAGAACCAATTTAACGCCAGTCATATCGTTTAGTTTCTTATCTGTGCATATTATTGTTTCTTTTATTGTTCTAGAATGTTACACAAACATAACTCTCCCCACATTATATACTTCAGCACTTTTCTATATTTCTATTCGTCTATTTTTATTTTCTGTTTTTCTACAAAAAAAAAAAAAACGAATACATTTAACAATACGTGATAAAAAACACTTTCATTTTGACCATCGTTCCGACAGTATATTAAACTAATACTCGTTCTGGAGAATTTGTATTGAAATCGCTGCTGCAACAAACAATTTTTAATCTTAGATTTACTTTAAAAATGCCTCAAGAACCAAACTAACCCTGAATCATATATATCATATAGTTTAGCATTTCGTCAATGCTGGTTTTTATCTTTCTTTAATCTATTTGCAAAAAAGGATAGAAGCTACACTTTATGTTTATGACATTCATTTATAAATAAACGACTTTATATTAAATCAGATGTTCAAGAATGTCCCAAATACTACTTTAATCCCAAATCAAACAGGTTAGCATCTTAGCAATGCATTTTTGTTTCCTTGGTCTACAAGAAAGCTAAAAAAATTTAGCAATATATGATAAAGGCTAAAGTAATGCTAGTCTTAATGACTAGCACTACTACAGTATAATACACAAAGACTCTTTTTGGAGACTTTATTGGTTATTTTTACCTCAGAATTTATTTTTATAATGTTCTAGAACACTCCATGAACTGATCATATTGATTTAGCATCTTAGAAATGGCTGTTTGTTTCTTCTTTTTCCCACATAAACAACGTATACGTTTGGTTTATTGATCGATAAATGGACGTTTCTTGGTAAAATTGAAACACATTAAGTAGCATTAAAGGGATGATTTGTGATTTTACAGTCATATCTTTCCTCGTGATTAGCAGGGGGAGACTCAGGGACTGAGAACGCCTCAGCTGGGGAATTGTCGAGATGGAAAACGATGATAATTACCGCGTGAAAAGGAACTATTAGCATGTTTTATAGGCACTGTGTTAGCCAACATCGGAACGCTGCCTGATGGAGCTTCACGCCTCCTTATGGTTGTTTCAAAGGTTTTATTCGACACGTCATAAGAGGAGACACCTAAGGTTTACTCGAGTGTGTGTGTGTGTGTGTGTGTGTGTGTGTGTGTGTGTGTGTGTGTGTGTATGTTAGTTATTTCAAGTGGGGTGAGAATGTTTAAAGATAAGCACCGCAAGTTATTAACTTGTCTGAATGTTAAATGTTGGAACTGCCACCGTCTGTTTGCTTGGTTTGATTGTGTGTGTGTGTGTGTGTGTGTGTGTGTGTGTGTGTGTGTGTGTGTGTGTGTGTGTGTGTGTAATCAGACAATGAGATGCATGACTGTATTAAAGTCAATGAGTCGTGAAGAGCAATACATGCGTGTCACGCCAGTTAGAGCACAATTTGGCACGAGGACGGCCTAGCATCGACAAAATGCAACGCCGTTCTCGTAAAGCTGAGAAAGTCTAAGCAGGAGACAATAAAACTCCATAATCAGCCCACGACGCTCTTGTCTTACTGATTCTTCCAGGATAACAAACATCCCCAGGTCAACGGGGATGATCCACCACGCTAATAAACCTGGCTACAGCTAGGTCTGGCGAGATAAAACGTCTCATAGACCAATTTAACTGGCAAAATATATATAATTTATAATAAAATGCTAAACTGCTATATATATATATATATATATATATATATATATATATATATATATATATATATATATATATATATATAGCAGTTTAGCATTTTATTATAAATTAGCAAAATTTCTAGCTAATTTATATTTTTATTTTAGCCAAACTTTTTGCAAGCTACATTTCTATTATCTTCCAAACAAGACATTTATTATACATTTGTTTATTAATAATTCTAGCAAATAAATAAGGAATCAATAATTTGCGATATTTCTATAAGTAACACTGCATGGACCCATTTTAGTTCTATAGTAATATATATATATATGCTAACAACATTTCAAAAATATATGATAGAAGCTAACACCCAGTGCTAATGTCTACAAATTTTATATGTAAATTATTGGAACAACAAACAATATTTTACTTCAGATTTAAAAGTGTTTAGGAACATTCCAAGAAGTAAATCAACCCCAAATCATATAACTGTAGCTTGTTTCTGTTTCTCTACAAAAAAACGAATAAAATTAGAAAAATTTAATATAATGTAACATGCAAATCACTAGAATTCTGATGGCATAAATACACCTTCTGGAGATTTTATGTGGAAATTATTGGTGCAACAAACAGTTTTTACTTTAAATTTACTTTCAGAAATTTTCTGGAATGTTCCAAGAACTAAACGAGCTCCACATCATATAGTTTTAGCTTAGCAATGCTAATTTTTTGTTGTTTTTTTAATTCTGAAAAATGTAATAAAATTAGAAAAATATTATATAAGCTAACACTTAATAATAATTACTGTCATTATAACTATTTTGATAAATGTTCCAGAATGTTTCAAGACACAAGGCTAGTTAACTATTTATAGTTAATTGAATTTCTAACATTGAAGTTAATATTTTATTTATACTAATTTCTAATTAGTAATATAATTTAATTTTTTTTGGTCAAATGTTGTTTGAGCTACATTTCCAAAATCTAAAATTGTAGTTTGAGACAAATTTATCATTAGCTAAATTTCTAGCTGGTCATATTTCTAACACTGCGGTTAGCGTTAGCAAATTCTAGTGGGTTTTATTGTCTAATTTATCTGTCTAATTAGCAGTATTTTAATGTGAACACTATATTTACCAGTTTACAGTTTTACAGTAACAGTAAACAGTTTAGCACTGTTTTGACTTTTAGCCAAGTTAGCGCTGTAGTTTTTGCCAAATTTAAGTAGCTAAATGTCTAGCTAATCATATTGCTGGTAAATCAATTTTGAAGTTAATATTGTATAAAAATGTATACACGTATTTGTTAGCTTTTGTTTTTTATTAAAGAAAATTGGAATTAGACTAATTATTTCAAGGCCAAGGAGGAGGTTTATGGATGTGGTGATGGAAGACATGCAGGTAGTTGGTATGAAAGAGGCAGATGTAGAGGACAGGGGGGTATGGAGACAGATGATCCACTGTGGAGACCCCTAACGTGAGAAGCCAAAAGAAGAAGAAGAAGACTTCCTACTTCTTTTTGATCAAAATTTTACTGGCCAAATAATTAGGAACTAGGATGAAAAAAATGACTGTGTAGCTCTGAAGTATCCAGGCTAAATTACTACAGAGATTTCTCCTCGGCCGCTTTACCTCATTAGCCCGAATCCTGTTTCCTGGAGTGAAGCAGAAAGTGTAACTCAGACTTCATTCCACTCGGACACACTCGTTTAACTCCGTGAAAGTAACAGAGTGATGTGTTGCCGTGGCAGCAGGGTGACAGGACGTGACCTCGAGCTGCTCCATCTGTTACTAAAGAAAAAATCAGGGGAATGTGTGTCAAAGTCGCACTCACACTCATCATAATGCAGTGCCTCAAGAGGCTGGTCATGAGCCACATCAAGACCCAACTACCACCCTCACTGGACCCCATGCAGTTCTCGTACTGTCCAAACCATTCCACGGACTATGCCAGCTCCGAGGCCTTCACCCACCAGCATCCAATAATATCCCTCAGCACCTGATAGAGAAGCTGAACCTACTGAGCCTAAACACCTCGCTCTGCAACTGGACCCTGGACTTCCTGACTGGGAGACCTCGGTCCATCCGGATTAGGAGCAGCATCTCCAGCTCTATGTTGTGGTTTTGTGATGCAGCTCTATGTTGTGGTTTTGTGATGCAGCTCTATGTGAGGTGATGTGAAGCAGCTCTATGTTGTGTGATGTGAAGCAGCTCTATGTTGTCCCTCTGTATCTCTCTCTCTCTCTCTCTCTCTCTCTCTCTCTCTCTCTCTCTCTCTCTCTCTCCTTTCTGTTGTTTACTCACATTTTTCTTTATCGCCTAATTACTTCCTTTCATCTCTTCTTCATCTACCATTCTTTCCATTTCTCTCCATCTCTTTCGCTCAAAAAAACATGAATACAGTGACGAT
>NC_139600.1:16473050-16478050 GCF_946808225.1 Silurus aristotelis | reverse complement strand
CTATCCATTCTTATCCTCTCTCTCTTTTGCTATATCTCTTTTTTTCTCCATCTCTCTGCCAGTTATTTCTCCACCTGTGATTATTCTTTTTTTCACCATCTTCTTTATCTCCTATTTTTATCTCCATTCACTCATTCGCTTTCCTCACACTCTTTTTTTACACACACCCTCTTTCTCTCACTATCTCACCATCCATATGCTTCATTATCTCTTCTAATTCCACCACTCTCTCTCTCTCTCTCTCTCTCTCTCTCTCTCTCTCTCTCTCTTGCATTCTCTTGCTCTTTCCTCACCTTACCATTCTTCTTTATCTCCACACTTTCTTTTTTGCATATCCCTCGCTCTGATCTCTCTGTTGTCTTTTACAATTTAACCTTTCTCCATTTATTCATTTCTTTTCATTTATGCTCCTTCTCTCTCTCTCTCTCTCTCTCTCTCTCTCTCTCTCTCTCTCTCTCTCTCTCTCTCATTCTCTCTCTCTGTGCTGTGGTGTGTAGGTGCTTATTATGAGATGAATAAATGTAAGGCCTGTGTATTTATTTCTAATTAATGTGAAGTTCAGCCTGAAAGCAATTTCTTGTAATCTCTCTCCCTCACACACACACACACACACACACACACACACACACACACACACACACACACACACACACACACACACACACACACACACACACACACACACACACACTAATTACAATTCACATTAGCACTCTTCTGTCTGAACTACAATTAAATCTTTATTGCAACTGCCAGGTACAGAGGCACTAATGCCACGCCTCTTTGACCGAAACCGACAGGTACACCGACCACGCCCCCTTTTCCAGACTGACACGCTCAGCAGCCACACTTTTTTTACTGAGACTGACAGGTACACAGGCCACACCCCCTTCACTGAGACTGACAGGTACACAGGCCACACCCCCTTCACTGAGACTGACAGGTACACAGGCCACACCCCCTACACTGAGACTGACAGGATGCGCAGTGCCAATCACATCCCACTGATTCACTGAATCTCTTCATTCCATCAGGTAGAGAAAAGTGTTGTAAAGTGGAGTATCCTGTTTGGATAATAAGCAACTCTGTTATAATAATGAGAAAGAGAGAAAAAGGAAAGGAGAGAAAGAACAAGAAAGAGGGGAGAACCACAGAAAAAGCACTGAAAGTTATCTTCATTATAGATTTTAATTTAAATTTTATTATGGATCAAAGGTATAAACAAGCTGAAAGAAAGACAGAGGAAAAGACAGAGGAAGAAAGACAAGAAAATGAGACAGATGTGAAGTGAGAGTGTAAAAGACAGAGAGGGACGGAGAGTGAGAGAGACAGATTGGAATGGGAGAAGATGGACAGGAAATTAAAAAGTGAAAAGATGGAGAGTGAAAGACAAAGAGAGAAGGTGTCAGGTGAGGGAAAGAGGGATGAGATGATAAAGTGTAGAAGGCAGAGATGGAGGGGCGGGTGGAGAGACGACAAAGCGAAAAACGAAATTGTCAAGTCAGAAGCTAGAGAGTTAGAGAGAGAGAGAGAGAGAGAGAGAGAGAGAGAGAGAGAGAGAGAGAGAGAGAGAGAGAGAGAGAAGGAGAGGGAGGGAAAGAGAGGGAAAGAGAGAGAGAGAGAGAGAGGGAAAGAGAGAGAGAGAGAGAGAGATGCTGATTGGAAATGAAAGCATAAAAGAGGTTGTGTCTAAAGGGAACAGTGGTTCTACACAGTCCTCTCTTTCACTGTCAATCGTCCTCATATCTCTCCCACATCCATCTCTCTCTTTCATTTTTTCCATTCCATTTCCTTTCCCTTTTTTCTTTTGCTCCCTCTATCCCAATCTGCTAAGGAAAGAAATAATCAAGTGATAGAGGAATTAAATTTTAATAATTGACAAAGATAAATTGTTTGCTAGGTACGATAAAGAAAGTATAGAAGAGACAGGGAGTGGGGGAACAGAAAAGGAGAGAGAGAAGTACAGTCAGAGAAATATAGAAAAACAGAGTGATACAGGTGGACTAAACAAACCTCCGAGAGACAGAAAAAGTGACAGACAGGTTCAGTGAAAGAGAAAGAAAAACAGAAAGACAGAGGGAGTCACATGCAGTAAGAGAGACAGACAGATGTGGTTGATGAAAGAGTGTAAAGAAAGACAGACAGAGTGAGACAGAATGAGAGATGTGCAGTCAGAAAGAGACAGACTAAAATTGAGGCAGATGTAGTCAGAGAAATAGAGATGGACAGGAAGTAAGACAGATGTAGAGAGAGAGACAGATAGTGAGACAGTTGAAGAGAGAGATGAACAGAGAGTAAGACAGATGAAGTCAAAGAGAAAGGAAAAGAGACAGAGAGTGAGACAGATGAAGACATTGAGAAAGAGACAGAAAGTGAGACAGATGTATATAGAGAAAGATGGATGGAGAGTGAGACAGATATAATCAGAGAGAAAGAGACAGAGAGTGAGACAGATATAATCAGAGAGAAAGAGACAGAGAGTGAGACAGATGTAGTCAGAGAGAAAGAGACAGAGAGTGAGACAGATGTAGTCAGTGAGAAAGAGACAGAGAGTGACACAGATGTAGACAGAGAGAAAGAGACAGAGAGTGAGACAGATGTAGTCAGTGAGAAAGAGACAGAGAGTGAGACAGATGTAGTCAGTGAGAAAGAGACAGAGAGTGACACAAATGTAGACAGAAAGAAAGAGACAGAGAGTGAGACAGATGTAGTCAGTGAGAAAGAGACAGAGAGTGAGACAGATGTAGTCAGAGAGAAAGAGACTGAGAGTGAGACAGATGTTGTTTGGAACTTCAGGCCATATTATACGTATTGGCAGTGCTGAGAAATTGGGTGTGCCATGGGCGGGGCTTTTGTGGGTGGGGCTTTAATGGGTGGGGCTTTATTGGGGTGGGTTACATCTGATGTTCTGGTGATTTTTCCCAGGAAGCTGCTTGATGCAGATGTGCATGCTGGGGGATTTTCTGTCCACCACCTTCTCTTTCTTGTCCTAATTGTTCCCCTGAAGCAGCGTTTGATCTCAACAAGAGTTTATCTGTTTGACGCCATTCCAAATTCTTATTATGTCCTTGGAGAAAGCGAACAGGAGAACGAGAGAAACTGGAGAACGAGAGAACGAGAGAAACTGGAGAACGAGCTGTGAGTATAGAAATCACTCTTCTGTCAGAGCGATACGAGAACCTGGGAAGCTCCAGAGAAAGGAACTGCAAGGTTAGGTGTTTTATTTGATCTTACTTATGGGACTGCGGAGACAGTGAAGTTTCTAACGACCTTCATGAAGGATGGAGAATTCACTGAAATTGCCTTTTTTGGAGCGATGGAGGATTCTTCAGCGTTCCTCCAGGGTTTGTTGGATAAGAAAATATTAGTTGCTTTCCAAAAATGAATTCTACCTGGATTCAGGGTTCTCTAGAGAACATTTAAGGAAAATCTTCAAAGGCTTCTACCTCAAACCCTCAACGTGGAAACACCACCCAGGAGATGAGTCTTATGAAGGATTCTTTGGAATGGGGAATACAGGAGAAGTATAGAAGTTTTTTTCCTGGACCCTGAAGAGATTGTAAAAAAGGTTCTCCAAGAGTTCCTTTGGTTGAATCTGCTTCCAAAAAAATGTTTAATGTGTTTTTGTTTCCCAGAGGAACATCCAAAGAACCTCAAAGGTTTTTATTTTTGTTCAAAGAGTGAAGCAAGTGATCAGTTCTGCAATGGAAAGGTTCTCCACGAGTTCCTCAGAAAATTGTATTGATTGATTGATTGAATGACTTAATTACTTTCTTCTTACTGATGGATGCATTGACAGATTCTCAACAAAAAGCTAAAGGTCAGACTAGATGGCTAAAGAGTTTGTGGACACCTGACCATCCCATTCCACATGTAGTCTCCATTTCCTGTTATAATAAGCTCCACTCTTCTGGGAAGATGTTCCACTCGATTTTATGGGGATTTGTGGAGATCCGTTCAGCCACATGGGTGTTAGTAAAGTCCTGTAGTGATGTAGGTGATGTGAGGAGGTTCCTGGGGTGCGGTCAGTGTTCACTTTCATGTTTAATAGGGTTGGCGCTCTATAGAAGGAGATCTTCCACATCTTCTAACCCATGGAAAGCAGATCTTCATGAAGCTGGCTTTGTGCACAGGGGCATCATCATGCTGGAACAGGTTTAGGGCTCCTAGTTTAAGTAAAGGAAAGAGTTCCTGCTCTAAAGACGTCCTGTACAATTGTGTGTTTGTGGGAACAGTTTCAGGAAGAACCTCATCTGGAGGTGGAACAGTCAGGTGTCCTGATACTTTTGGCAGCACAGTGTTTAATATCGGCGGTTTGTATATCGTGTTACAGTAAATATTGATGGTGAGGAAAACTGCGTTTGCTCGGAGGAGAAAATTAGGTCTGATAATGTGCTTGGAAATGTGATGCGGTTGCAGTTATTCGTTCTTCGCCTCCGTAATTGTTGTTTTAAATTCATTTACTTCACGAGAGAGAAACGTCAGGTTAGTCATCAGACCTCCTGTGGTGTGTGTGTGTGTGTGTGTGTGTGTGTGTGTGTGAGCTGGAATACACCTACAGTTTGATTTGGATTCAAAAAATAAGAGAGAATGTTGATTGTAGTAGTTTTGTAGAACAGCTGCTCTGACGGATTCCAACTCAGCTTCATCTCAGCATCTGGAACATGTGATGGTTTCCATACAAATGAGAAACGAGACCTGCACGTCTTTCAGTAGGGAGATGTTTATGTGACGTTTGTGGGAGGAGACACAAACACACACGTAGCTTGTGTACCTGTCAGTCTCAGTGAAGGAGGCGTGGCCTGTATACCTGTCAGTCTCAGTGAAGGAGGTGTGGCCTGTGTACCTGTCAGTCCCAGTGAAGGAGGCGTGGCCTGTGTATCTGTCAGTCTCAGTGAAGGGGGCGTGGCCTGTGTACCTGTCAGTCTCAGTGATAGAGGCGTGGCCTGTGCACCTGTCAGTCTCAGTGAAGGAGGCGTGGCCTGTGTACCTGCCAGTCT
>NC_139600.1:16453491-16463491 GCF_946808225.1 Silurus aristotelis | reverse complement strand
TATGTTTTTAATCTACACTTAAACTGGGAGAGTGTATCTGAACCCCGAACACTGTCAGGAAGACTATTCCAGAGTTTAGGAGCTAAATGTGAAAATGCTCTACCGCCTTTAGTGGACTTTGCTATTCTAGGAACTACTAGAAGCCCAGAGTTTTGAGATCTCAGGGAGCGTGACGGATTGTAGCGTGTTAAGAGACTGGATAGATACATGGGAGCCAAACCATTTAGTGCTTTATAAGTGAGTAGCAGTAGTTTGTAGTCTATTTGAAACTTAATAGGAAGCCAATGTAGGGACGATAAGATTGGGGTTATATGATCGTATTTTCTTGACCTAGTAAGAACTCTTGCTGCGGCATTCTGAACTAACTGAAGCTTGTTTATTAATGATGCAGGACATCCACCTAGTAATGCATTACAGTAGTCTTTTCTGGAGGTCATAAACGCATGGACGAGCTTCTCTGCATCAGATATAGATAACATATTTCTTAGCTTAGAAATATTTCTAAGGTGAAAGAAGGCTGTTTTTGTAACTTGAATATATATATATATATATATATACACACACACACACACACACACACACACATTCTGAGTAATCAAATTTCTACTTGACATGCAGCCAATCACATGTCTTCATTTCTGAGCATCTGCTCTCAAATATCATTAATCAAACAAAACACAATCATCTGTGATTATGCTAATCAGCTGAGCTCCTTGCCTCTTCATTGGCTCCCCCCCAAAAAACAGGAAACATCTGATTGGCTATCTAAAAAAAAAAGAGAAAGAAATACTGTCTAATATTTGAAATGTCTCGTTGTGTCATGACTTTGAACCTAACATTGTCTTATTATTGCTCTTACACATCACCACACACACACACACACACACACACACACACACACACACACACACACACACACACACACACACACACACACAGTATTGCTATGATATAAAGCACTCTGGACCAAATCCTACCTGCTGGATCATACATGCACATACTCACACACACACAATTTAATCACCTGCCTTTTATTTCCCCTCTTAAAGCTGTGTGTGTGTGTGTGTGTGTGTGTGTGTGTGTGTGTGTGTGTGTGTGTGGCTAAGTGGATGGGTGCATTATTCTCTATGGAAACATCTCCATCTTGGCTGGAACACAATCCTGACCAATTGGAGGTCATTTTTTTGGTTAATTTCGCTTCAGCTGAGAAACATTATCACTGCTCGTGTGTGTGTGTGTGTGTGTGTGTGTGTGTGTGGCTGGTTAAAAAGCAGTACCGTCTCTGAGGAAGCACTGCTAATGGCTATGCTCAGTTTATAAGGTAATTTGATACGCTTGTCAGATCCAGAAATGCTCAACATGGCTGTCTTGTTCTGAATTACAGCCACATCTTGTCGTTTATCTCTTAATTGATTACACCTCTATACAGCTGAACTTATATAAACCTTATTGAGTTTTCATTCATAAATAAAATGTTTCAGACATTCCAAGGCCAGGACAGTGGATAAATCAGTCATGTGACTTTGCCAAAATAAAGGCATTAACTTTCGCATTCATTATATATAAGTTCACCTTTTCCTTAGTGTTTGTTGCACTTGCAAAACTGGGCACACTGTTGTGGTTTAGTTACAATTCAACCAACAAGACACAAACTAACAAAAGGCTTTACATCTAAACACTAATCACGGGACAACCCAAAGGTCCAAACAAAGATGCAATCAACAATCAGATTAAAAAGATCAACCCAAGTAGAATTAAAACCTACAAAAGTACCAACAACCCATCAAGGAATCAGGGAACCACACGGAATAAAAACAAAACAAAACAAAACAAAACAAACATTAAGGCATCAGTAAATTACCAAATAGTTATTGGGCAAAAAGATACCAACCAACAAGGTACTAAAAACAATCAAAATACACCAGCAATGGACCAACCTACAAGGGTCCAAACATGGAGGTATCAAGGAAGAATCAATAAGCAGAAATAAGCAAAGAATTATATCCAATCCAATTCTAAAAAATTCTATTTAAAAAAAAAATAAATCAACTAACAACATTTATAGCATTCGTCAAGGGAACGAACAACAACCACGTGCCGATCAAATATCAACTAAAAGATGACACCCAACATTGCTTCAACCAATAACACCACCCTTAAACAACAGGGGCAACCCAAAAGATACGACTCAACAAGTCACCAATCATCAGGTCACCAATCAGAAGCTTATCAATCATCAGGTCACCAATCAGAAGCTTATCAATCATCAGGTCACCAATCAGAAGCTTATCAATCATCAGGTCACCAATCAGAAGCTTATCAATCATCAGGTCACCAGTTATTGGGTCACCGATCAACAGGTCACCCATCAGTAGCAGCTCGGTGGTGCTGGGATTTAAACTTGTGACCTTCCAATCTATAATCCAATGCCTTAAACACTGAGCTTCACCCTCCTAATCAACAGGTCACCAAGGCAACAAAAACGAAATGATAATCCCTAAAGTGAAGAACAAGTCAGTGTGTGTGTGTGTGTGTGTGTGTGTGTGTGTGTTTTATAGCATGCTTTAAGAGGTAGGAGGAATTGAGTCACTTTCCAAAACCACATTCTACCCTTACTATCTTTCTCTCTGATTCACTTTTCTCTCTCTCTCTCTCTCTCTCTCTCTCTCTCTCTCTCTCTCTCTCTCTCTCTCTCTCTCTCTCTCTCTCTCTCTCTCTCTCCCCCGCTTTCTCTTGTTGATCCCTGGTGGAGAAGTGAAAGTGAGGGATTTTCATTAACTTTGGCAGTTCGGTCCAGTCAGAAAAAAGGGAAGGAGCAATTAGTGTGTGTGTGTCTGTGTGTCTGTGTGTGTGTGTGTGTCTGTGTGTGTGTGTGTGTGTGTGTGGTCAAAATGAAAGACGCTCACACTCACTTAGCAGCCAATTATGGCCCACATTAGCATAAAACAAGCTCAGCTAATGAAATAAGTCTTCTCTCTCTCTCTCTCTCTCTCTCTCTCTCTCTCTCACAGTTCCTGTATCATTCTCCTTCAGTGTGTCTCAAGAGTAAGCTTAGGATGAATTTTGGTGTGTGTGTGTGTGTGTGTGTGTGTCTTGGCTGTAAAAATGCCTGGGATGAACATTGGCGATTGGATTCTCAAGCGTTACCCTGGTGTAATAGGAGTGAGATCAACGTTCCTACATGATGAAACCCTCAGTTTCTGCTAAATTAATTCACACCACTGCCTCAAGGATTCGAAGCCTAAGAGAGAGTAATTACAGAGGCACTTGATGAACCCTCGTGCTCGTCTCCTCCTCACGTCATGGATGGTCTTCACACCCCTTGGGTTTAGGCTACACCCACATCTGATACTGACACTTTCAATGTAGCGCTAATGGATATGTTACTCATATGGATTAAGATCAGGATTAGGACCAGAATTATGTCTCTGTAGTCTATACGGCGATGTTAGCATAAAATCCCGACGACTAGCAAACAAATCTTATAAAGGACTGAAACGCGACAAATCCGGTCTTAATTAAAATTACGTCGAGCGTGTGGATTTGACCTTCAGCTTTTTTTGATGAGATGTTATTAACTCGCTGTATGTTAATGTGTAGAAGTGTGTGTGTGTGTGTGTGTGTGTAACCGAGGGAGGGGGGGTTACCGAAAACCATCTGGCCTCTTAAAAAGCTCCCAAGCCGTTAATTACACTTCACACACTCCGATATCTCTTGCTCTCTCTCACATTTTCTCTTCCTCACGTACTTCTGTCTTTCATGATATTCAGCCATCGTTCCTTCGTATTCTGTCGTTTTCTTTCGTCATTCCGCTGAAGGATGTAAATGGATGAAACACACTCAGGGTCTCGGGGGAAGGAGCCCGGCCTGAGCACATGTATGGAGCTTTGGAGATGTTTACAAGATGTGTGTAAGAACATAGCAGAATGGACTGCTGATTGATACGCCTCGGGAGAGACGGGTCTGTGTAGGTTTTTCGTTTTCAAAATGAAATAGAAATGAGGAAAGATTTACATTAAAAACGTTTTTGGCTCAAATTGTAAAATATTTGAAATATGCCTCAGGTCCTTGTCTTCTTATTTTGAGATTTTGAGTTATTTGGGTTTGTGGGACTAAAGGAGGTGTGGCCTTAATGTGCAGGGAAGGGCTCTGATTGGTGAGGGCGGGGCCCTAATGAGCACAGAAGAGCTCTAATATAAGGAGGCAGGGCCCTAATGAGCACAGAAGGGCTCTGATATAAGGAGGCGGGGCCCTATTATGCAGAGAAGGGCTCTGATATAAGGAGGCGGGGCCCTAATGAGCACAGAAGGGCTCTGATATAAGGAGGCGGGGCCCTATTATGCAGAGAAGGGCTCTGATATAAGGAGGCGGGGCCCTAATGAGCACAGAAGGGCTCTGATATAAGGAGGCGGGGCCCTAATGAGCACAGAAGGGCTCTGATATAAGGAGGCGGGGCCCTAATGTGCAGAAAAGGGCTCTGATATAAGGAGGCGGGGCCCTAATGTGCAGAAAAGGGCTCTGATATAAGGAGGCGGGGCCCTAATGAGCACAGAAGAGCTCTATTATAAGGAGGCGGGGCCGTAATGTGCAGAAAAGGGCTCTGATATAAGGAGGTGGGGCCCTAATGTGCAGAAAAGGGCTCTGATATAAGGAGGTGGGGCCCCAATGTGCAGAGAAGGGGTTTTGTTATAAGGAGGCGGGGCCCTAATGTGCAGGGAAGGGCTCTGATTGGGGAGGGTGGTGGTGGTGGTGGGCTTTGATGTATTGGAGAAGCTTTCTATTTTCGAGGGATGGTCTCTGATAGAAAGGGCTCCAATGTGTGGGGAAGCAGCTATTAGGAAGAGGCTCAATACACACAGTACACAACCTCGAAAATTACGACATGCTGGGTAGAAAATCACAAACCCGCGTCTGTGTGTGTGTGTTTGTGTGTGTGTGTGTGTGTGTGTGTGGCCAAACACAATGAGACGAACAACGAATTTGCAGCAAAATGTTCGGTAATTGTATAAATTCCTCAAAGGAGGACGGAGAAGGACGGCGTTGCTGTCGCTCCGAACAGAAATGAAATCACAGGGTGGCACCTGGACAATAGGAAATGACCCGGAAAACCCGTGGAAACCGAATCACGTTGCGGTTGAGCTAGCGTCGCCTCGTGTTTTTATTTGTTCTTGATTTGCTGGAAAAACACACACACACACACACACACACACACACACACACACACACACACACACGCACACACACACACACACACATTGTCTATTACAGTGACAGTGATCAGATTTGTGTTTGGAAATGTGGTTTGATATTGAACAGGCAAAGAAATGAAAAGGGAGTAGCTCAGGAATTATGTAAGGCTAAGACTCTGAACACACACACACACACACACACACACACACACACACACACACACACACACGCCACACTGTTGCGATTGATGGGTTTGTGGCATGTTTGGCATGTGTCTCTTGCAGTGTCTCAGATCGCTCAAGACACGTCCAGCGTCTCGACCTCGCCTCGTTATTTCTGCACTGAAGAAGTGAAGTTGTGTGAAAAAGAACTGAGTGCAGTGTCTTTTTTCCTCCCTGTCCTTCCTTCCTCTCTCGTTCCTCCACGCTTCCTGTTTGATCTCAACTCTTTCATCTTGCTCTTAGAGCTGCTATCTGCCAGCGTTATTATCCTGCGAGGAAGACGAAGATGAGGACAAGGAAGGGGAGCGACGTACAGAGACAGACAGAGAGAGAGAGATAAAAAAGAAAGAGATTTGCATTTACTTGCAAAATGTCAACATCATGTAGTGATTTTATAACAATGTCGATTTGGAACAAGAACACACACACACACACACACACACACACACACACACACACACACACACACACACACACACTGCAATCTCTCGGTTATTGAGGAAGACGCCAAGTTGACAGTGGGGATCGTCAGTAGCAAAACCACAACAGGCATAAAATATTTACCAGTAAAACACACACACACACACACAAACACACACACACACACACACACACACACACACACACACACACACACACACACACACACACCCTCGTTAACTTGAACCTAAAACAGGTTATATCCATCTTAACCACAATACCTCTGTCCCTCACTGTGTTTATTTTTGCATCAAACTCATTACCCCAACCACAACCTCATTAACCCCCAAACCTCAACCTTATTAACCCCCAAACCTCAACCTTATTAACCCCCAAACCACAAACTCATTAACCCCCAACCTCATTAACCCCCAACCTCAACCTCATTAACCCCCAAACCTCAACCTTATTAACCCCCAAACCACAACCTTATTAACCCCCAAACCTCAACCTCATT
This sequence comes from Silurus aristotelis, assembly GCF_946808225.1. Taxonomy (NCBI): domain Eukaryota; kingdom Metazoa; phylum Chordata; class Actinopteri; order Siluriformes; family Siluridae; genus Silurus; species Silurus aristotelis. The sequence continues at coordinate 16,457,143 of NC_139600.1, read as the reverse complement.
AACCCCCAACCTCAACCTCATTAACCCCCAAACCTCAACCTTATTAACCCCCAAACCTCAACCTTATTAACCCCCAAACCACAACCTCATTAACCCCCAACCTCAACCTCATTAACCCCCAAACCTCAACCTTATTAACCCCCAAACCTCAACCTTATTAACCCCTAAACCTCAACCTCATTAACCCCCAACCTCAACCTCATTAACCCCCAAACCTCAACCTCATTAACCCCCAACCTCAACCTCATTAACCCCAAAACCTCAACCTTATTAACCCCCAAACCTCAACCTAATTAACCCCAAAACCTCAACCTCATTAACCCCCAAACCTCAACCTTATTAACCCCCAAACCACAACCTCATTAACCCCCAACCTCAACCTCATTAACCCCCAAACCACAACCTCATTAACCCCCAACCTCAACCTCATTAACCCCCAAACCTCAACCTCATTAACCCCCAAACCTCAACCTTATTAACCCCCAAACCACAACCTCATTAACCCCCAACCTCAACCTCATTAACCCCTAAACCACAACCTCATTAACCCCCAAACCTCAACCTTATTAACCCCCAAACCTCAACCTTATTAACCCCTAAACCTCAACCTCATTAACCCCCAACCTCAACCTCATTAACCCCCAAACCTCAACCTCATTAACCCCCAACCTCAACCTCATTAACCCCCAAACCTCAACCTTATTAACCCCCAAACCACAACCTCATTAACCCCCAACCTCAACCTCATTAACCCCTAAACCTCAACCTCATTAACCCCTAAACCTCAACCTCATTAACCCCCAACCTCAACCTCATTAACCCCCAAACCTCAACCTCATTAACCCCTAAACCTCAACCTCATTAACCCCCAACCTCATTAACCCCAAACCTCAACCTCATTAACCCCCAAACCTAAACCTCATTAACCCCTAAACCTCAACCTCATTAAACCCCCAACCCCATTAACCCCCAAACCTCAACCTCATTAACCCTCAACCTCATTAACCCCCAAACCTCAACCTCATTAACCCCTAAACCTCAACCTCATTAACCCCCAACCTCATTAACCCCCAACCTCAACCTCATTAACCCCCAAACCTCAACCTCATTAACCCCCAAACATCAACCTCATTAACCCCTAAACCTCAACCTCATTAACCCCCAACCTCATTAACCCCCAACCTCAACCTCATTAACCCCCAAACCTCAACCTCATTAACCCCCAACCCTCAACCTCATTAACCCCCAAACCTCAACCTCATTAACCCCCAACCTCAACCTCATTAACCCCTAAACCTCAACCTCATTATCCCCCAAACCTCAACCTCATTATTTCCCAACCTCAACCTCATTAACCCTCAACCTCATTATTCCCCAACCTCAACCTCATTATTTTGTCTCTTACTTTTATGTCTTACAATCAAAGTTTCACCTTTATTCTAAATGTGTGTATTTTTTGGAAAAGAAGAAAGACCTCTGTATTTGTCCTCAGAGACACTAAACAGATGTGTATAACTGTCATTAAGGGACATTTGAGTTTTTCTTCTTTGCCTCTTTGATCCCAGTCGAGTTGAAGAGGGAAGAAATTGTCTTTGATTATATACACTGAGTGTCTCTGATTGTATCCTCCAAATAGGACATGTCCATCACCCACCGCACCACTGCTATTTCACCATCAATCACCTGTTACCATGGCGACGGAGTCTGACTCTCTATCTGACTTTGTTTTTTATATAATATTTGGATGAAAGACTTCGTGTGTGTGTGTGTGTGTGTGTGTGTGTAAATGTAAACACACTCTCAAACAGATTCTCTCTCTTTCTCACACACACACACACACACACACACACACACACACACACACACACACACACACACACACACACGCACACACACACACACACACACACACAAACCTCCTCCTCTGTTTCTCTTTTCTCCTCTGCCTCCTCTTCCTAATTTTTTTATTCCTAATTTTTCTTCTCCTTTTTCAATTGCTCTTCTCCTTTTCCTCTTCTTCCTACTCCTCCCTTTCCTCTTCCTTCTCTTTTTCTTTTTCCTTCTCTTTTTCTTCTTCCTTCTCTTTTTCTTTACTCCTGCCTTTTTTACTCCTATTCCTCTTCCATCTTTCTGCCCTTCTTTCAACTCCTCCTCATTCGCCTCTTATTTCTCCTTCTTCTCCTTTCCTTCTCTTTCTCATCTTCTTCCTCTTTCTCCACTTCTGGATGGACAGATTTTATTCCTCCACATTTTTTTGATACATCTCTTTTTTCTTCGTTCTCATTTCGATGAGTTATTTCCCCTGAGCCTCCACAGGAAAATAAAGGCTGTTTGATTCTCTCTCTCTCTCTCTCTCTCTCTCTCTCTCTCTCTCTCTCTCTCTCTCTCTCTCTCGCTCTCTCTCTCTCTCTCTCTCTCTCTCTCTCACACACACACACACATCTCTTTCTTTCTCTCTCTCTCTCTCTCTCTCTCTCTCTCTCTCTCTCTCTCACACACACACACACACACACACACATCATCTCTCTCTCCTCTATTTCTCTCTCACACACACACACATCTCTCTCTCTCTCTCTCTCTCTCTCTCTCTCTCTCTCTCTCTCTCTCTCTCTTCTTACACACACACACACACACACACACACACACACACACACACACACACACACACACACACACACACACACACATCATCTCTCTGTCTTTCTCTCTCTCTCTTTCTCTCTCTCTCTCTCTCTTTCTCTCTCACACACACACACATATCTCTCTCTCTCTCTCTCTCTCTCTCTCTCTCTCTCTCTCTCTCTCTCTCTCTCTCTCTCTCTCTCTTTCAGTCTTTTTTAAAGATATTCTGTCCTCAATATGTCAGAGAAAATAAGAAACAGGGAGGTTACGGAATTATCCAGGCATCATCTCCACCATCCGAGAGTTGAGGATCTCCTCATCCTGTTTTCAGAACAAACGAGGGAATCCACTCCTCTTCATTTTATCGCTCCATTTTTTTCGTTTTTTCTTTTTGTTCTCAGGTTAGCAGCTTGCCAGCATTAGCATTGAGAACCGTTTCTGAACCACGACTTCAGAACCTGTCATGATGTATTAGCTCAGTTTATATGAAATGCTAGCAAGTTAGCAAGTCAGCATTGATCTGAAACCCAGTCCAGATCCCGCTTGTTAGCCAGCGTTAGCGTCAGCAGTAAAACTGATGAACTAGAAGAATCCTGTCAATCTTTATCTCTGATTAGCGTGTGTTAGGTAATGACCTGGTGGCCACATAGGATGCAGTAATGCTAGCTGTAGAACTTCTGCTAGCTAGGTGGAATTTAAGGTTACTGCTGATACTAGCCAACATGCTAACAAGCTAATCCGTCTACATTTCTGAACAAACACACACACATATACAGACATATACACAAACATAAATACACAAATACACATATACACAAACACACACACACATATACACAAACACACACACACACACACACACACACACATATACACAAACACACACACACACACACACACACACACACACACACACACACACACACATACATAAACACACACACACACGCACACATATACACAAACACACACACATATACACAAACACACACACACACACACATATACACAAACACACACACACACACAC
>NC_139600.1:16373491-16445991 GCF_946808225.1 Silurus aristotelis | reverse complement strand
AGGAAGAGGAGGATGAGTGGGAGGAAGAGGAGAATGAGCGAGAGGAAGAAAGAGAATAAGCGAGAGGAAGAGGAGGATAAGCGAGAGAAAGAGGAGGTTGAGTGGGAGGAAGAGTAGGATAAGTAAGAGGAAGAGTAGGATAAGTGAGAGGAAGAGGAGGATAAGCGAGAGGAAGATGAGCGAGAGGAAGAGGAGGATGAGCGAAAGGAAGAGGAGGATGAGTGGGAGGAAGAGTAGGATAAGTAAGAGGAAGAGTAGGATAAGTGAGAGGAAGAGGAGGATAAGCGAGAGGAAGATGAGCGAGAGGAAGAGGAGGATGAGCGAAAGGAAGAGGAGGATGAGTGGGAGGAAGAGGAGAATGAGCGAGAGGAAGAAAGAGAATAAGCGAGAGGAAGAGGAGGATAAGCGAGAGAAAGAGGAGGTTGAGTGGGAGGAAGAGTAGGATAAGTAAGAGGAAGAGTAGGATAAGTGAGAGGAAGAGGAGGATAAGCGAGAGGAAGAGGAGTTTGAGCGAGAGGAAGAAGAGGATAAGCGGGAGGAAGAGGAGGATGAGCGGGAGGAAGAGGAGGTTGAGCGGGAAAAAGAGGAGGTTGAGCGAGAGGAAGAGGAGGATAAGCGAGAGGAAGATGAGCAAGAGGAAGAGGAGAATAAGCGAGAGGAAGATGAGCGAGAGGAAGAGGAGGATGAGCGAGAGGAAGAGGAGGATGAGCGAGAGGAAGAGGAGGATGAGTGCTAATGCTCAGCTGATCTTTATGATCTACGCAAAAGTTTAGCATAGCATGAGCGAGTGGTGGTGATGGAGAGCATCTCACAGGGTTCCACTGCAGCTGGAAAAGCTCTTGGCAGCTCTGCTGGAGGTCTGAGCAGCTTGTCACTTCATGGAGAATGAGATTTGACAGGTGAGATCTTTAGACCGGTTTGAAGATGAAAGCAGCTGCTGTGTTTGGCACAAAGCGATGCGTCGAGAGAGAGCGAAGAAAACACAGCTTGATAACTCGATTAGATCTTCTGAGATGATTTTAAACATGAGGAAATGGCACGACCTTCAGAGCTCTTCTTCTTCAGCACATTGGGTTATAACGTGGCCACTTTCCCTGAACGATTAGCGCAGTCCTGCTCTTTCCTTTATCACGTTAAGAGGCTTTTAATTGCGCTCTTCACTCCTGGTGCTGAATCGCTTCTCCTTCACCTCTTAAAATCTCCCCAAAGCCCTGCTTTGTTACTTCATATATTTTATGATGCTAACGCTGGAGATGTTTCAACTTCATGGACAAAATGAGTGTATGACGATATTTAATGAGCAGGAGGTGGTGCTGGTGCTGGTGGTGGTGGTGGCGGTGGAGGGGGGGGGGGTGGCTCATGGGCGGGGCCTGGTATTCTAATCAATCAATCTAATACTTGGTTTGTATAGGACCCCCCATGCCCCCACTTAAAAAAACACAAAGTACTATATAGAGTGGGAGAGATAGAATAAAAAAAGAAAGGCAGAAGAACAAATGGGAGGATGTAAAATGGGAGACAGACATACAGATATAAAGAAAAGTGATGTTCAAACAGAACATGCAAATCTTATGGACAGGTTTCCACCAACCTCTGCTTTTTTGATTGGTTTTAGATCATTGCGTCCTCCATGTCCTCTTTTGTCCTCCACTTCCCCTAGTGTCCCCCTGCATCCCCCACACTCCCCTGTATCCCCCACTTCCCCCTGTGTCCTCCCACGTCCCCCTGTATCTGCCATTCCCCCAGCGTCCCCCCACATCCCCCATGTCCTCCTGCGTCCCCCACTTCCCCCTTTGCCCCCAAAGTCCTCCCGCCTCCCCCTGTATCCACCATGTCCCCACGTCCCCCCACATCCTTCACGTCCTCCTGCTTCCCCCTGCGTCCTCCCACCTCCCTCTGTATCCACCATGCCCCTGGGGTCCCCTCCACATTCCCCACGTCCTCCTGCGTCCCCCAAGTCCTCCCGTGCCCCCCTTAATCCACCATGCCCACGGTGTCCCTCCGCATCCTCCACGTCCTCCTGAGTCCCCCACTTCCCCCTGCGTCCCACAAGTCCTCCCACGCCCCCCTGTATCCACCATGCCCCCAGCGTCTCCCCGTATCCCCCCACGTCCTCCTGCGCCCCCTTGCGTTGAGTTTTCTGGTGATGGTGATGGAGACGTGCCGCAAACCCCAGAGCGTGTGTTAATTTTTAATAACCTCACACTCTTTTGTGGCTCTGATGAGTCAGTGCCTGACATGTTTGAAGACCTGACAACTTCTCTCCAGAGGGAGGAAAAGGTTAGAGGGTAGTGTGTATGTGTGTGGGTATGTCTCTCTTTCTCTCTCTCTCCCTCCCTCTCTTACACACTCACACACACACACACACACACACACACACACACACACACACACACACACACACACTCCACAACAGGATTTTATTGTCCATTTCAATGGCTCCTCAGAGGCAGGAACGTGCACGGCGTGTTCAGATGAAACGACTTTATTCCTTTGGCAGAAACTTTTCAGAGGATCATCCAAGAAAATGAGGGAGACGAATAAGGTGGGATTCAAACTCACAAGCTGCTGATCAACAGCACAAAATGACTGGAACCGTCCAGCTGATTGATAGACAGACAGACAGACAGACAGACAGACAGAGAGACAGACAGAGAGAGAGACACATGTGGTTCATCCCCAAAATGTTCCCATAGGAAGTCTTGAACCAGAAGATCCAGTCGTGTCCCAGCATGACAATAGCTCTGAGCACCAAGCCAGCTCCATGAAGATATAGGTTGGATGATGTGTAAGATCTCCTGCTATAAAGCTCCAACCCCATTAAACACCTTAGGGAAGAATATTTCATGCTGCCTGGACCCCAGGAATCTCCTCACTTTACCTGACTTTACACACCCTTGTGTCTGAATGAAGCTCCGAGCTTAATATATTAGCAAATAGGGATTAAATGTGGAATGGGATGTTTATGGTGAGGCGTCCACAAGCTTTTGTCCATATTGTGTAGATACCATGCGGTTGCGAGAACATCTATTAGGTAGGAATACACACTTGCAGGTACAGATGTTTTCAGTATAATCAGATCAACAGACCAATAACCGAGAGATCTTGAATGTTGGCTGATCGGCTGGTGGACATCTCCGTGGACTTCTCCTGCACATCTTCAGAATTGTAATAGAATAGGAATGCGAAGTTTGCGTGGAAAAGTTTTGCCTTGTCTACTTTTTTGATTTCCGTGAACGTAATGATGTGTATCGCTGTATCACTTTACATAGAAGTATACACTTATATAACATAATGGGCAGCTCAACTGGCAGGTCAGCGAGACACCCACACATCCTACTGCTTTACTAAATATAGGACAGCATAATGCACTTGAGTGTGTGTGTGTGTGTGTGTGTGTGTGTGTGTGTGTGTGTGTGTATGTGAGAGAGAGAGAGAGAGAGAGAGAGAGAGAGAGAGTAGTTAACTCTGTTTGATAGGAATATAATGCTCTGGAAAAACAGCAGAGAAAAACTGTAGGGAAAAGTCCTGAACACAGCCAATCGAGCGAATTGTGGGTTGCCATAGAAATTAGAGAGCGAGTTACAGACAGAGGAGAAGAGAGAGAGAGAGAGAGAGAGAGAGAGAGAGAGAGAGAGAGAGAGAGAGAGAGAGAGAGCATGGGAGGAGGGTGACGGGGTTACCCATAGCAACAGAAGCTAAAATAGCAGTGCAGTGGCCTGCTTGGGCTGCTGAAGGTGCATATCTGCACACCTCACCTTGTCACCTCCTGGGCCACCACCTTCACCACCAACACCACAAATCATTCTCGTACAGTCAAGTATTCTTCTTCTGTTCGATCCTTACAGCTGAAAACATTTAAATGGGAATCAAGGTTCCTTGGAGATCCTATTTGGAGATTCCCAAATTTAATTCTATAGAACCAATAACCAGAATCCCAATCCAGATTCCTTGATACACTTGGTTTGCACCTCAGAAGGTTCTCCCACAGGCCATTCTCCACCAATGCACTCTAATGCCCTTGTTTCCAAAGAAAAGGCCCCTGGTTCCCGACTTGGATGGTTCTTTTGTAACTAAAGATGCAACATCCTTTTTCAGGAAATGGTGACTCCCAAAAGAGGTCTTAAAACTCTGGGGATGTTGTAGCTTAGTTAAGGCATTAGATCCAAAAGCCATGAGTTCAAATTCTAGCCGATCCAAATTGCTACTCCTGGGCCCTATAGTTGCTCGGTTGTATGAATAAGTTGCTCAGGAAAATGGTGTCTTCGAAATGCCGAAGTCAACCTCTTGTCAGCTTCTTCTCTACAACATCAGAAGGATTTGACCATTTTAACCCACACAGGCTGCTCAGGTGCTTCAGTCTCTTGTCATTTCGGAACTGGACTACTGCAACTTTCTGCTGGCAGGTCGACCTCTGAACGCTATTTGTCCACTGCAAATGATCCAAAACTCAGGTGTTTAACCTGCCCAAGTTCTCCATCCTCTTGCTTCTGGTAGCTGCATGCATCAGATTCCAAACACTGATGCTTGCCTACAAAGCCAAAAAGTTACCCAACACAACACCTTGACGATGAAGTCGAGGCAGTAGTTCAGTGGTTAAGTCTCTGAGTTACTAATTATAAGGTCAGGGGGTTCAAGCCCCAGCTATCGACAAGCTGCCACTCTTGTGTCCTCGAGCATGGTCTGTAACTGTGCATCATGGCTGACCCTGCGCTTGGACCCCAGCTTCCCAACATCACTGGGATGTACAAAGAAAGAATTTGACTCTGTACTCAAGACGAGCTCTGTTTTAAAATAAAGTTCTTTATATATCTACGTTTCCACACTATCACATTCTGGAAGTCTTCTTTTCAAATAAGGTCAAGCACCTTCTGCGATTCGCGCCGGATCTCCGCAACGTTGTCAAAATGACGAGCTGGATCTTCGAGGAGGGCGAAGTCCGCAGATGCCAAATGTGGTGAGTAGGGTGTGTACGGATGTTTTTTAGGGGTCAAGCTTGTCGATGAAGATGTCTTCAGAAGTCTTCCTGATCCCCCATCGTTTTCCGGCACTGTTCTTTCGCTCTCAAAGCGCGTGTACCACATAAAACATCTTAAACGGCTTGTTGCAGCATCACCGTATGTGAAAAGTATGTTTCACGTTTGCTCTTTGTTCTAACTTGCTATGATGAAATTGCAGTGTTGGCGTACATGGTCAGAATAGCACCATTACACCATTAGTGATAGCACCTCACACCTTTCTTTTCTTCCTCCGCCTTTAACCTTCAGCTGATTTAAATTGCCCTCTCTATAACCTGTCCCTCACTTTCATGAGCTGAGTTGTTTAAATGATTGAGGACTGGGGCTCTGAAATGGTAAGACGTATCGACGCAGGGTAACGGAGAGTGCGTTTCTTATTTCCTTGCATTTTTTCCTGAGGCACTGAGATGTGAATGGTGTTGTCATGCTCCTACAAAGCAGGATTCACGTGGCAGCAGCAGCAGTCGAGCAAAGTTGGCTGGGAGACTTATTAGTGTGCACGCCAAGCCTCTCTTCACATTAAGAAAGAGGGAGCAAGGGATTGCATGAAGTCTGTTTCAGAAAAGAAGTGGAGAGTGACGCAGCCAATGAAGCACGATTTTACACACACACACACACACACACACACACACACACACACACACACACACACACACACACACACACTGTTTGCCAATGAACAAATGGAGAGAAGTGGAGGTTTAGTGCATGCACATGGCAACCTTTTTAACCCTCTCACTCTCTCTAGCTTTTGTGGGACTTTAAGTAGCCCTTGTTTGTGAAAGCCGGCACAAACATTTTTTTCGAACTCACAATTTATTCCAATTGTTTCTCTCTTTCTTTCTCTCTAAGGTTCTTATTCTCCTGGTATTAGGTGGCTTCCAGCAGGGGGCCCTGGTTATGATACCTGCTGTGACACAAGGCATAAATAGAAACCTGTATTAAAAAAACAAAACAAAACAAAAAAACTTGGTGTATTATAGATTTGATTTAAGTTTATTGGGTTTATTGATGCCTCGTCTTTGGTGCTGGAGAAACTGAATGTATGTGTGAGGGGCATAAAATCTGGTCTACTCTTCCAGATCCTGAGCTGAATATCGATTATTGTCTGAGGTGCATTTTTGCATAATCAATTTGATTGCTCTTTAAAATCCCTGCTTATAGATTCTTGATCTCGGCTTTTAGTGGGTTCGGCTTTTTTTCACCGAATAAAATAAAAAACTAAATTCACAAAAGCAAGAGCTCTGAAGATAAACTACAAAATAAATTAGAAATCAAAGTTAGCTAAAAAAAAAACAAAAAAAATCAAGGTTCAGTTGAGAGCATAAATCTTGTCTGAGTGTTTGTGGCATTCATCTTCATCAACCCCCGAAGCCACCAACCTCATCCTCATCCTCTACTTTCAGACTCAATCTCAATCCCTTCACTATAACCACAACCTCCAACCTCCATCTCTGTCACTGCTCTATAACCATCATTTACACAGACCCCACCTCATAATCACCATCTCCACCCCAACCCCATAATCACTATCTCCACCCCAACCTCATAATCACCATCTCCACCCCAACCCCATAATCACCATCTCCACCCCAACCTCATAATCACCATCTCCACCACAACCTCCAACCTCCATCTCTGTCACTGCTCTATAACCATCATTTACACAGACCCCACCTCATAATCACCATCTCCACCCCAACCCCATAATCACTATCTCCACCCCAACCTCATAATCACCATCTCCACCCCAACCTCATAATCACCATCTCCACCCCAACCTCATAATCACCATCTCCACCCCAACCTCATAATCACCATCTCCACCCCAACCCCATAATCACCATCTCCACCCCAACCCCATAATCACCATCTCCACCACAACCTCCAACCTCCATCTCTGTCACTGCTCTATAACCATCATTTACACAGACCCCACCTCATAATCACCATCTCCACCCCAACCTTATAATCACCATCTCCACCCCAACCTCATAATCACCATCTCCACCCCAACCCTCATAATCACCATCTCCACCCCAACCCCATAATCACCATCTCCACCCCAACCTCATAATCACCATCTCCACCCCAACCTCATAATCACCATCTCCACCCCAACCTCATAATCACCACCCCAACCTCATAATCACCATCTCCACCCCAACCTCATAATCACCACGCCAACCTCATAATCACCATCTCCACACCAACCTCATAATCACCATCTCCACCCCAACCCTCATAATCACCATCTCCACCCCAACCCTCATAATCACCATCTCCACCCCAACCCCATATATTATAACTCCATCTCATCCATTATAGTTTCCATCTCCACCCCAATAATCACAATCTCCACACTTTATTACTGTAGGCCGCATCAGACTTCTTATCCATCACCTCCTCCCCACCCCCACTGACCAAATGACCTCTCCCTCACCACTCAATTTCCAGAAACCACAATACCTTCACTTTATCTGGAAGCTCCATCTCCATCTTAATTCTCTCCTCACAAGCCTGTTCTCCATACAAACCAGACCCCTAATGCCCCTTATTCAGATTCTACCCCGTTCCTGCATATGATTAATATATAAACGTGTTCCTAATCATCTTGATAAACGAGACCCGCTGGCACACGTGTTATATATTATAATAAAAAGTCAGTATGAGTGGGTCGTTTCGAGGTTCTTTGAACTTTGAACTGTTTGATGGATAAATTTTACACGTGTATTTGTGATTATTGGAGTCTAATTAATGAATATTAGCAGAGATTTGAATTTGGTGTTGCCAAAGTAGGTGAACTTTCTCATTTATACACACACTCAAAATGACTGACCCCCACAATACACACACACACACACACACACAACCACACACACACACTGAGAGACACATAGCCAGGGCCACTCGGAGTCACTAAACCCTCATTTGGAATCGTTAATAGCTATGAACTGTGTGTAATTTGCCTTTCAATTGCTATCTGCGTACATTTATTCACTCGCTAATTACTCGTTAAGTAATAACGATGAGCTCTCAGGCTCGGCGTGTCTGCAGGCCAGCAGCGGCGCTCATGTTCCGCATCCAACCCTGCCGCCGGCGCCGCCATTTATCGCTTTGTGTATTTATTTACTCGACTGGTAATGATGTTCGAACACTTTCTCCTGGAGAGAATAACTAACAGCTCACAGAGAGAGAGAGAGAGAGAGGGAGAGAGAGAGAGAGGGAAAGAGGGAGACGATGCACTCGTTCTATTTCTGAATAACTTTTCATGACCATCATATTTTCTTCTCTGGAGAATTTGCATTATATTTCAAGCGTTTGCATTTCTTGGTGTCACTGTAAATTGGAAGAGGAGAAAACAGGAAACTGAGCTCCTGTCAGGGCAAGCTGTGTGTGTGTGTGTGTGTGTGTGTGTGTGTGTGTGTGTGTGTGTGTGTGTGTGTGTGTGTGTGTGTGTGTGATTTTTTAACAAATATACTGTATTATATATTACACATCATCACGATGCAGATATTTTCACGGATCAGAACCACGTCGATCAAAAAGTAACAAAATAAACCGAAATAAAATGGAATTAATTACAAGAAATAATAAAAGCCCATGACATTGACAATTAAAGGACATGATAATATAAAAGAAACACGATTTTAATATGTACTTACAGACCTGCCTTACAATAGAATAGACAATAGAATTAAATAGATTGTATCTAATATATTATAATGTAACACGGTGATAAAATATAATGCTGTGAAATAGAATAGAATAAATGGTGAAACACAGTAACAGTAAAACAGGATAAAAATTTTGAATATATCCAGAATCCAAACACAGAAGATGAGCAAATACATCGAATTATTAACATAACTTTAAAATAGAATAGAAGAAAGATGGACTGGGACATAAAAAGGGTAATAGACAGAAGATGAACGATTAGAGAGTGAGGTACTGTGTGTGTTCACGCTGAAATGAACACAACAACACCGAGTTTAATAGAATAGAAGTGTACAGAATGGAATAGAATTAAAATAAAGTGGCAGCTCGGTGGGGAAGAGATTGGAATTCTGATTGGAAGATTTTGAGTTCAAATCCCAGCAAAACCAAAGCCCTTAAACCTCCAAAAGTCAGTCTGAACAAATACAGAATAGAATAGAAATGTAGAGAATAGAATTGCATAGGGTTTAAAATAATTCCATAGAAATGAATAGAGTAGGAATGAATAGGGTCGAATAGAAATGAAATAGAATAAAATAAGCAGAATAAACAGAATCGAATAGGGTGAAAAACAATCTTATAGAAATCAACAGAATAGAAATAAAAGAAAAGTTCAGAATAGACAACATGAATTGAATCGAGTTGAAATGAAGAGAATAGAGTGGGAAAGGAAATGAATAAAAGCAATAGAGTGGTTTGTTTGAATAGATTAGAAAGGAATGCAGTAGAACTCAACAAATATAAATCGAATAGAAATGAATAGAGTTGTCTTTACGTTTGATAGTGTAGAGTGGATTAGAATAGTGTATGAATAGAAACGAATACATGTAAAGACAATAGAATAGAGTCAAATAGAATTGAAAACATTGAAATAAAAAATGATAGAAAATAGAAATGAGAGTAGAAATGTATCAAAATGAATAGTATTAAAGTGAATAGAGTATAAAAAATAAAATATAAATGAAAGGAACAGAGTAGAAATGAAGCGAGTATTGCAGAAATGAATTGTAGTAGTGTAGTAGTGACTTTAATACAATGGAAATAAATTGAATTGTTTGTTGTGTCATGTGATGGGAAAGGAGTGAATCCTTATCCCAGAAGCTCCATGGAGATGTAATAGAATTAAAGTTTAGAATTGAATAGAGTTGCCAGCGGTTACAGAAACCCCCAGGTCTGAAATGAACACGGTTGCTTTCCTTGGTGATTTAGCGCGTGCTGAACCTTCTCGAACGCACGAAATCACGCCGAGGTGAAAATGTTTTATTTTCGTTCCGAGTAAAAGAAAGTGAGCTGCTGCTCGGCGGAGAAACGAAATCAAACCAGGGAGAAAAGAAGGGTTGAAGGAAGAAAGTAAACGAGTGAGAGGATGGAGCTGACGCGAGTGCTGATTAGCGCGCAGGATTGCTAGCTTTACGATTACGAGGTGGTAGCTCAGTGGTGGAAACATTGGATTTTGGATTAGAAGGTCATGAGTTCAAATTTCAGCACCCCTAAACTGCCACTGTTGGGCCCTTAAGCAAGGCCCTTAACCCACAACTGCTCAGGTTCTGCATAGGGGCATCTACCAAATGCCACACATGTAAATGAGCTCACTGAGCGGGATATCAGTGGTTAAACACAGCATGGGTTAGTAATTAAAAGGTCAGGGGTTCAAGCCCAAGGACTGCTAAGCTGCCACTGTTGGGCCCTTGAGTGAGGCCCTTAACCCTTTGCTCCAGGGTGCTGTATCACAGCATGTAACCTGTAACCAAAGAGGCTTTCACTCGTCACAGTGAAATTCTGTTCTTGCATGTTTCCCGGAATGTTACGAAATTGGGCAGATCACATGGTCAGCCATTGTACAGCGCTGCTGTAGCACAGGGTTAGGGGCCTCACTCAAGGGCCCTTAGCAGTGTTAGCGCTTGAACCCCCGACCTTCTAATGAGTAACCCATAGCTGTAGCAATTAAGATGCCACTTCCTGTTCAACTGTTTTGTTTTGTTTTTTTTGGGTCACCGGTTGCTTTCGTTCTTTCTGTTTTCTTTCTTCTGTTTCTTACCATCACTCGTTCTTTTATTTTCTCCTCCACCAAAAAAACGAGTGTGCGTGTGAGATACATAAATAATGAGCTGAACCTGTTACAGTGTAGAGGTGATGGTTTCTGAAATGGTGGTGTGTTTTGTTTGATGCACAACGTTCTTGGGACCAGGTAGCAGCTCTTTTCAGGCCTGGTGTCTGATCATCACCTGGTGGTCGAGAAGCTCTGGGTTAGAAGCTACGACTCACTGATTCTAGCTACATTTTAGCCTTTACGAAGCTACGACTCATTGATGCCACATAATTGTACATTAATAATGCAGGCTAATTTTACCTTTAATAAGCGAGGACTTACTGAATCGAGCTCATCGTAGCAGTTACAAACCAATGACTCATTGACGATGACTGATTTTAACCTCTAATAAGCGACGACACACAGATGCTAATTTTACATTCACAATTCAGTTTCTTCAAAATTGCAAGCTACGAGCAGCATGTTGGGATGAGTTCCAGTTACCCCAAAACGTTTTATTCTCCTCCCACCACAACAACCTGCTAATGTACTTTTTATCCATTTATTGTTACATTTAATGTTGTGGCACGACTCAACAGAAAAATCTAAACCGTAAAATCTAATTGCTACAGAACTCAAAACCAGCCTGTGTGTGTGTGTGTGTGTGTGTGTGTGTGTGTGTGAGAGAGAGAGAAAGAGAGAGAGAGAGAGAAAGAGAGAGAGAGAGAGAGACAGAGCAAGGATTAGCTAATTACTGTAGCATATCCCAGAATGCTGTGGGGCAGAGGTTGTTAGCAGCCTGGCCTGCCTTCAGCTAGTCATGGCCTCTGGCACTCATTCTGTCAGGATGTACACTAACAATTAATGTGTGTGTGTGTGTGTGTGTGTGTGTGTGTGTGTGTGTGTGTGTGTGTGTGTGTGTGTGTGTGTGTGTATGTTTTAACTTATTTTTGCTTTATTTCTTATCAGAGTGTTTCTCGTTCTTGCGCTTGCTTTCTTTTTTAACACACACACACACACACACACACACACACACACACACACACACACACACACTCTCTTTGTGAAGTCGTTCACTTCACTGTTGAAAGTTTCAGGGCCACGTGTTAATTTTAGGTTTTATGGAGAACAAACTGTACACTTGTTCCATCTCACTGTCCCTCTGTCTCTCAATTCATTCTTCCTGTCCTGCTGTCTATCCTGACTCACTGTATCTCAGTTTTCTTGTCACACTGTTTCTCTGTATTGATGTCCACTTTTCTTCCTGTCTTGCTGTATCTCTGCACCACTGTCCTCCTGTCTCACTCTCTCAATATTGTGATTTTCCTGTCCCGCTGTCTCTCTGTCCCACTGCCTATCTGTCTCTCGTTTTTTCCTCTGTCCACCTGTCTCAATGTCTTGCTGCCCCAGTGTTTTCTTGTCTTCCTGTCTTTCTGCCCTGTTGTCTCCATCCCATTATACTATCTGTCTCTCAGTTCCACTGTCTCTTTGTCTTCTTGTACCGCTGTCCATTTTTCTTACTGTCTTGCTGTCTCTCAGTCTCACTTTCTCCGTCTTGCAGTCCTGCTGTCTTCATGTCCCACAGTTGGTTTGTCTCACCGTCCCACTGTTCTGCTCTCTCTTGTAAAACTGTCTCCCTGTCCTGCTGTCTAATGCGTTGACTTCCTGTTGCACTGACTTGCTGTCTTCCTGTTTCACTATCGTTCCATCTTTTTGTCCCTCTGTCTTGCTGAGGCAACAGTATAAACTCACTCACCCCACAGAGCTGAAAAGCTCCACCCAAAAAGAAAGTCGTGCTTCATGGTTTTATGACGTGATAAAATACCGAATAAAATGTTTTAATAAAAATGTTAAATTTTTTAAATTAAACTGTTTCATAATTTAGTTTAATATATCATTTAATATTACATTACATTTAATACATACGCTGTAGAAACTTTCATAATTTATACAATCATTAATAACAAAAGTCATAAATTAATGATTAATTATCCGTTATTATTATATTTTTATTATATGTAATAATTATTATCCACATATTCATCACAAAATAAACGTTTTTATTCATCTTTAATCAGTTTTTATTTTTTGCGTAGCTATTAAGGGTTTTTTTTATTAATAGATAAAAAAAAT
This sequence comes from Silurus aristotelis, assembly GCF_946808225.1. Classification (NCBI taxonomy): domain Eukaryota; kingdom Metazoa; phylum Chordata; class Actinopteri; order Siluriformes; family Siluridae; genus Silurus; species Silurus aristotelis. Next base: position 16,433,094 of record NC_139600.1, on the reverse strand, counting down.
ATCTATTTTATATTATATTGTAGAGTATAGAGAAGGACAGAAGGAGTTGCATTGTGTGTGTGTGGATTTAGAGAAAGCGTACGACAGGGTGGAGAGAGAGGAGTTGTGGTATTGTATGAAGAAGTCTGGTGTGTCAGAGAAGTATGTGAGGGTGGTGCAGGACATGTATGAGGACAGTGTGACAGCAGTGAAGTGTGCAGTAGGAACGACAGACTGGTTCAAGGTGGAGGTCGGACTGCATCAAGGATTGGCTCTGAGCCCTTTCCTGTTTGCAGTAGTGATGTACAGGTTGAAGGACGAGATCAGACAGGAGTCTCCCTGGACTATGATGTTTGCGGATGATATTGTGATTTGTGGTGAGAGCAGGGAGCAGGTGGAGAAGAGCCTGGAGAGGTGGAGGTACACGCTGGAGAGAAGGGGAATGAAAGTCAGTAGGAGTGAGACAGAGTACATGTGTGTGAATGAGAGGGAGGGCAGTGGAGTGATGCGGTTGCAGGGAGAAGAGGTGGAGAAGGTGGAGGAGTTCAGGTACCTGGGGTCAACAGTGCAAAGTAATGGAGAGTGTGTTAGAGAAGTAAAGAAAAGAGTGCAGGCAGGGTGGAGTGGGTGGAGAAGAGTGACAGCAGGAGTGATTTGTGATAGAAGAATATTTGTGAGAGTGAAAGGGAAAGTTTATAGGACTGTGGTGAGACCTGAGATGTTGTATGGATTAGAGACAGTGGCATTGAGTAAAAGACAGGAGGTGGAGCTGGAGGTAGCAGAGCTGAAGATGTTGAGATGTTCGTTGGGAGTGACGAGGATGGACAGGATTAGAAATGAGTTTATTAGGATGTAGGACGTTTATGTAGGACGTTTTGGAGACAAGGTGAGGGAGGTGAGATTGAGATGGTTTGGACATGTGCAGAGGAGGGACATGGGGTATATCAGTAAGAGAATGCTGAGGATGAAGGAGGAAAAGAGGAAGACCAAGGAGGAGGTTTATAGATGTGGTGAGGGAAGACATGCAGATAGTTGGTTTAAAAGAGGCAGATGTAGAGGACAGGGGGGTATGGAGACGGATGATTTGCTGTGGCGCCCCCTAATAGGAGAAACCGAAAGAAGTTCCTTTTTGCAATGTTGAAATGCAGTAGAATTGTAAGTGACATTTCACCTATTCAATAATATCAAATTAAACCTTTATTTAAAAAAACGTTTAATGTTGAAACTGTCACCAATTCAGAATTCTATTTTCTATTCAGTTTAATATTTAATTTTGCACATTATACATTTTACTGCCTTCTACATCTCAATACAGTGCAACCATTTTTCATCGTTTATAATCAAATAATCCCTCATTCATTATTCATCAGCTCATTAATGATTAATTAGATCTTTATTATTTCTTCATTAAATGCGAGTAAAAATGATTAGTAAAACAGTGAGACATGGAGAGAGTGTGGACGAAGAGACAGAAAAACAGAGAGACGATTCGAAATCAGACCTGAAAACAGAACGACAGCAGAGCAGGGAGATGGAGAGAGAGAGAGAGAGAGAGAGAGAGAGAGAGAGAGAGAGAGAGTTAAACAGGAAAAAGGAAAACAGGACAGAGAGACAGCAGGACAGGAAGACAGAGAACCAATTGGACAGAAAAACAGAAGAACAGCAAGAGGAAAAGTCAGTGGGAAAGCAAGACAGAGAGATGAGGTTTAAGAGTAGAACATTAAGACAGAAGGACATTAAGACGGAGAGTCAGTGGGACATTAAGACAGGAGGGCAGAAGAACAGGGAGACAAGGAGAAAGAACAGAACAGTAAGACATATGAACAATGAGACAGAGAGACATTTGGAGTGGAAAACAGAAGAACAGCAGGAGGAAAAGTTAGTGTGATGGCAAAACAGGAAGACAAAGGGAACAGGGAGATGAGGAGAGAAAGTAAGACAGGAAGACAGATGGACAAAAACACAAAGATAGAACGTCAGTGGAACAGAGAGACAGCAGGACAGGGAGAAGTAAAATAAATGTAGGACAGAACGTTATTGGGACAGTGAGACAGGGTGTCAAGGAGAGACAGCAGGGTAGGACGACAGATGGACAACAGGACAGCAAGACAGAGGGACATAAAATCAAGAGGACAGAGAGACAGCAGGACAATGGGAAGAGGAACAAATGTAGGACAGAAAGACAGCAGGATTGAGAGTGAGTGGGAAAGTGAGACAGACAGCCAGGAAGACAAGGACATAGCTTTAAATTAAACGAAAATATTGGGACACTTGACTTTTCCACCCATATGTGGTTCCTCCCAAACTGTTACCACAAAGTTGGAGACACACAATGATGAAGGACGTTTTAGCACATGGTGGCATGAAATTGTACCTTCACTTGAACCAAACCTGTACTTCTTTTAACATTTAGTCTCCATGTTATAATGAATCTTCTAGGAATATGTTCCAGAAGAATGTGGAGTTTAGGTAAAGAGATATAACACTTCATATTCTTCTTTTCTCTTCATGTTCTTCTTCATTAAAAAGTTTCACTCTGTATGATATAAGGACGAATTCAAGGAGGAAGTGCCATACTCTTCAGTAATTAATGTACAGGAAGTCATAATCTCATAGCATGTAGCACAAAATGTCTCCAGGACAAGGTTAGGGGACATTTATTTTGGAAATAGTCCATAAAACCACTTCTAAAGCTGTAAGATTTTATATTAACTGCTGAGAGAATTCCTCTGGTGCACCAATCAGCCGTCAGGTAATAAAACAGCGGCGGAAGAAAACCTGAGAGAGTCACGTTTCCTCTGCTAATCTCTTACACGTGCGACGCTAACACGACATGAGAGCTGCTCGCTAGGTGTGAAATAAACACTAGAAACTCCTGCAGTCTACATGCTAACATGTGAACGTCTGATCATTACAGTAAAACCAGATCAGGAAGAAAAGCAGGAGAAGCAAAGTGTTTCAGATCTTTCAGTTGGAAAATTTCTATTTTATAGACCATCCAACCTGTATAAACTAGCTAACTGGTTATAGACTAGCTAACAGGTTATAAACTAGCTAACTCTATCTAGAATAGATACATATGTATAGATCAGATACCTGGTTATAGACTAGCTAACGCTTTATATAGACTAGCTAACCAGGTATAAACTAGCTAACGCTTTATATAGACTAGCTAACCAGGTATAGACTAGCTAACACTTTATATAGACTAGCTAACCAGGTATAGACTAGCTAACGCTTTATATAGACTAGCTAACCAGGTATAAACTAGCTAACGCTTTATATAGACTAGCTAACCAGGTATAGACTAGCTAACGCTTTATATAGACTAGCTAACCATGTATAGACTAGCTAATGCTTTATATAGACTAGCTAACCAGGTATAAACTAGCTAACGCTTTATATAGACTAGCTAACCAGGTATAGACTAGCTAGCACTTTATATAGACTAGCTAACCAGGTATAAACTAGCTAACGCTTTATATAGACTAGCTAACCAGGTATAGACTAGCTAGCACTTTATATAGACTAGCTAACCAGGTATAAACTAGCTAACGCTTTATATAGACCAGCTAACCAGGTATAGACTAGCTAGCACTTTATATAGACTAGCTAACCAGGTATAGACTAGCTAACCAGTTATAGATTAGCTAACTGGGTCTATATAACGCTTTATATAGACTAGCTAACACTTTAAATAGACTAGCTAACTTAATATAGAATAGCTAACTAGGTATAGACTAGCTAACTATTTACATAGTATAGCTGACTTGTCATAAACTGGCTTTTAGTCTAGATAACTAGATTTAGACAAGACTTCTGGATTTAGACGAGATTTCTGGATTTGGACGAGATTACTGATATAGACGAGATTAATGGTTAAAGTTAAAGCTGTAATTTCAGTGGAACTTTGACCTTATTCATTTTATTATTTCATGTTTCACTATTAAAAGATACAGTACAGTTACACGTGATGTGGGTGTGACCTCTCCACACTGTCTCCACTCTGTCTCTACTCCGTCTTTACTCCCTCTCCACTCCGTCTCCACGCGGTGATTCTAAGCGTTGTGTTCTTCCACTGTGCATTTTATTCCATCGCTCATTTTCACCAATCCTCCGCTATCGATCTGCCCCTTCTGATCTAATTGCTCTCCTGACAGGACAAGAATATGGCACTGTGATTGCCTCTCCCTCATCTTACTGAACAATTACACTCACATTCTGCCAAACACACACACACACACACACACACACACACACACACACACACACACACACACACACACACACACACAAATTTAAACACACACACACACACACACACACACACACACACACACACACACACACACACACACACAGTACAGAGTTGTGGGTGTCTGATAGAGAATGAGTGATTTGTAGGAGTCGTGTGCAGAGCTGCATTTATAATCTGGATGTACAGTGTATACAGAAGGAGAGGAGGATTGTGGGAAGGTTTGCAGGTATTTTTCAGCAGGGCATGACAGCCTCAGGCAAGAGAACCAGACTCCACGCTGTTCTCCTGCAGCTTGCAGATGAGAGATCGCCAATTTCTGGCTCAAATTCATCTCTGGCCAGATGCACATGGGGAATGTTCAGTAATTATCATCATGGTAAAATAAACCACATTAAATCAAATTAATAAGTAAACAATAAACCTTAAATAACACGGCATTCAGGCCACATGGGAGCAGAAAAGAACGAGTCAGCACTTTTTTATTTTGCATTTATTATTTCTACATGCTTAATGTTCATCTTTTAGTTTTGGCACCACCTAGGGAAAAACAGGTGCTAAAAATAGCTGCTCAACCAGACTGCTAACATAGCTTTTATTAATCAAAAACTACTACTACTACCACTAATAATAATTATTAGAATAAATATAAAATATAAAATATATAATTGATATAACACTTTTAATCATTTATTTTTTATTTACTTTATTATTATACATTTTCAAGATGATTATAATATTTATTTTCTAATATATCTTATTATTACTATGCTTATTATTATTATTATTATTAATCATATATATATATATATATATATATATATATATATATATATATATATATATATACATATATATATATATATATATATATATATATATATATATATATATATATATATATATATATATATATATAATTATAATTTTTTTTTATATGTATTTACTTTATTTACTTTTTTGCCAGAAAGAATGAGGTGTACCTCAAGGCTCTCTTTTAGGGCCACTTTTATTTGTTTATAATTTTTTTTTAACAAATATTTATTATATGGTTATGTGGTCAATAGACATAAGGTCAGTCTCTGTATTATGTAAAGTGTAACACTTATTCCATGTTAAAATATGAGAAGAGAGAGTAGAGGATTCTGGGTAATTCCTTTCAGGCGGAAAAAACAATTGAAAATGGATTGCATTTGAAACGATATTAGACTGGTTCAAACAATATCTATTTTTTCTTTTGTAATGACGTTTTCTGAGCCGCTGGGTTACAGTTGAACAAGTAGGATTTCACGATATTCCTTTTATCACGATCAATGGAAATGAATCTTCTTAATGAAGCCACAAACGCAGCAGAGCACTGAAACAGCCGCTTGGTTCTGATTCGGGATGATGTCTCGCTGTGTTTCCAATTATTTTAATAGATTTGATCAAATGCAAGGCAGAAGGAACACCATGATGGGTTTTAGAATGGAGAGCAGGAGCTCCTGAATCTAGTTTAGGTAAAGATAAGCAATTAGTGGCCTAATAAAAAGGCAAAGAGCCATTTAGGAAGTCTCCTGCCAGGAACGCATTATTTCATCACTCACTAATGACTGAAGGAGTTTTTGCAACATTCAAGTGGGTGGGCTATCAGGGGCAACAAGATCTCTTCTGCTGACCTAGGCCTTGTTTCATTCAGAAATGCACATTTGTCCCTCCGTTTTGGTTTTTCAGTCAACGAAAAAACGTCGCTTTTTGAAAACGCTCTCCAAAGGGGATGAAGTGTGGAATGTGTGGGAAAACAGTGACTCATTTTTTAATCATTGCTGCGTCGCTTCAAAGAACCGGAAAGAAAATAAACGGCAGGCGGAAAATTATTCAGGCCAAAGTGTCCTCTGTTTTGCTCATGCACAGTACAGTACAGGACTGTTAGCATTGTCAGATGTTTCAGTGTAAATCAGCAACTTTTTGAAAATGATTGAAAAACAAAAGTATGAATGCGGAGGATTTTTTTTTTTACAAAAACACTGGTTTCAGATTTAGCTAGATCAGTGTAGACATAGCCATCAACACTATCAGAAACAAACTGTTGCTTCGAACAATCAGACTGCGATTTAGTGCTTTTGCACGTCCTCTGATTGGATGGTCAGAGAGCGCACTAGTCAGAGCTCGCAAACCGCATCTGAATCAAAGTGCACAAACTCAAATATATTTATGTGGATTTAATAGCTGTTTAATTTCACAATTACCAACAGAGGAGAAGAAACTGATTTGGACGTAGATACAAGGACATTTACATATAATTCCTGCAGAATTTGCACAAAAACACACGATTTCAAATCCCCAGGAAAAGCATAATGCACAAAAAAGAAATGTAGGGAAAATTAGGGTGATTTTTTGAGGTGAATATCGATGCTTCTGCTGAAGATGTGTATGTGGAGGTGCAGTTGTGGCTCCAGTGAAAGGAATTGTGATCATTGGGTTTCTTGCTTTAGTGATGACATTCATTCTCACTGTATGAGATCCTGTGTGATGCTGCGCTCTGATCTACTGCACTTCTCTATAATACTGATGGTTTCTGTAGACGTGGCGTCATAATGATGGTATTAAAAGGTGGATTGATTCAGGCAGGACACCAGTGAAGGCCTTTCAGTGCATTTAAGAGTCTGAATCAGAAGGATTCATTTTTTTGGGTTGGTTTTTGTTAGACAGCATGTCATTAAACAAACCAAACAAACGAAAAATAAAACATGAGGGCAATGTCCATGTGACTTTAATACAGCTCTGTGCTCGGCCTCAGACTTGCCCCATTCTTAAAACAATCCCTCCCGCTAACCCAAACGACTAAATCACTTTGGGCTCACCATGTTCCATTCAGAAGCTCCCGAATCCTGAGCGTATAAACGTGTCCCACCCCGAGGAGGAGAACTCACCAGGATTCTATTCACATGTAAAAACAGCCTTATTATCCACCACTCCATTATAAACGGAGGCAAATCCAGCCAAGGAAACGTGCTCCAGTGGAAATTGAAAATAAAGATGATGTGAATAGCCCTACAGCTCCCCCTCTCCCCTCCCCCACACCACGTTACTGAAATTGCAGCTATGCGATGCATTTCAATCAAACCGTCAGAGCGGAATAATAATTCAAACATTTATATTTATTACGTTCGGAATATAATTGCAGTGAAATCCTGCTATGTATTCAAACATGCCCGTGGCTCTGTGTGGAGAAAAGGAAATGGTGGAGTATGGGTGGAATAATATTCACTGAACATGTCGACAAATGTATTGGAACACCTGACTTTTACAGACATATGTGGTTCTTCTCCAGACTGTTGGAGATGAAATTTCTCCCTTTTGAACTAGGAGACCAGAACCCATTTCAGAATGACAATGCTCTTTTGCACAAAGTCAGCTCCATGAACATATAGGTTGGTGTGGAAGATCTTGAATGGCTTGCTATAGAGCTCTGACCTCAACCCTATTGACGAGGCAAATTGGAACCTAATACCATTGTTGAATTTACATAACCGCAAAACCATGTTTCCAGAAAAGTGGGGGTTATTATAACAGAATATATATGGTAGGGATCTCCACAAATGAGGCTGATGCTGTTTGCAACCTGATGCATAGCCATTGATACGATACATTAAATATACATACGAAGCAGCTACCGATACGATGCGATACGATTCCCCCCATTACGATGTCGCGATGTCAGTTTGATCAAACACAATGTGATTTAATGAAAAAACAATTAAATTCTAACGCATGGCTCTTTTTGGAATCTTTTCATGGAAATTTCAAAACCAGAATTTCTTTTCCTGCTGTGTCTCCAGGAAGATGCAGCTCTACCTCTGCCATGTTAATCTGTATTCTCTGTGACTCTCAGGACATGCCTCACGTCACGTTCACGTAGCAGCAGCGGTGCCGAGAAAAATCGATCTACATATCAAATATTGGTCACAAATGATTGGTCACCAAAAAGTATAAGACATTTACTAAAAATTCTATCAACAAATAGCTTTTTTTTTACCGACACAAATATGCATCGTGATGCAAATGCCAACTTGTATCTGATGCACTTTTTTAAATCGATGCATCACATCGTTAGTTTTTATGCTGATGCACTGATGCGAAACAGTGCATCTTACCTTCCCTAATATATATATAGTGTATTAAATACACACTGGAGGCTCTGTCCTGAGTCTGTGGATCATAAAACCCTTCTAACCACAAGAAATTCTCGATCTTCAGCTCTTGTAACTGTTAGACACATCAATTTTTCGGTGTAATGAATTTTTCCAGGGCACGCCAGTTAAAAAGTTAAAGCGCCCCTCTGCGCTGTATTATGGTGTTGATTAAAGCAGATACACATCACCCTGAGGCGTCGTTTTCTTGCTCGAACACAACTCATCGGCTCATTAACATGGCCTTCACCGCCATATAAAGAGTGGGTTGGAGTGTGTGTTAGACCCTCCATCCTGCTCCTTTTTTTTCACCAGCCTAAAAAAACCCTGCTATTTTCAATTATCCGACTGTTACAATATAATATCAGTGTGAGTTTCTTGCTTGCCGACTTTTACGCCAGAACTGTGGCTCGGAGCAAAAAGAAAGAATGGGGCAGTGGTTTTAAAGGCTAGATGCTTCTTTTCCCTTCTCATGCTGGATCTCAGTCTGCACACGCAGGATTCTGTTTGGACAAAGCGAGATCAGCCGGTTTTTCTTTCTGACATTAGCGATCTGAAAAGCTCCGTCATCAAAAAAAAGCTCCCAGGGGAGCTCCCGGCTTTGCGACTCGACTCGGCTCGAATTGCAAATGCGAATTCTTTCTGTTTCCACCCATGGAAGCGCTCACATTTGTGGCGTGAATGCGAGCTAATGATTAGACCGTCGAACAGAGCTGAAAGTGAGCACATGCTAGGTCCGAGCGGGTCCTGCCTGCTCGTTAGCCTGAAAATATCAAATTATTTGTGCTGAGGTGGCCAGGAATTACAGTATGACCACATCTAACGAGCTGACAAAACAACGGTTAGCAACTTTACGTCATATCCACCCAAGCAGGAATATTATCTGGGTGGGGGAGGGGCAAATATCATCATGAGGTACTCGAGGCACTGTAAATGACTTGTTTAGTTTGTGACGTCAAGATTCACATTTAACCTTGAAGACCCTTTCTAACGAATACAAAGAGGTCGCCATTATCCAAAGAACCTTTGAATGTGTGCCTACAAAATCCTGCTCATTAGTTTCTTTACATCAAGAACCTCTCAGATGTTTAAAATGTAGTAATTGTAGGAAGCCTGCTGAGGTCTATAGATATTTAGAACCTGAATAGTTCCCTCGAAATGTCTAATTCAAGCATTCAGTAGAACCTCCAGGCTGCTAGGTGGTATACATCAGTGTTCTGACAAATGTGGAACCCTTGATCGCTGTCCAACTGCTCATCTGGTGGGAACCCTAAAGGTTCTACAGGGTTCTGAAGGCTGTGAACAGCTGAAGAACTCTTTTATTTTAGAGTGTTTCCTCAGAACATATGTAGAACCTGTCAGATGTTTAACATGTAGCTTTAGGTATTTGGTACCATCTTAAAAAGTGTTCTTCTACTTTGGATTGCATAAAAGCATAATGCTGAAACCTTTTGTAATGCTGTGAAGGACTTTAGGAGGCCCCCTTTAGGGCTAGGATATGAGACTTGAATGGAAAGTGATTTGACTTTTCTTCTTTGGTGAAGAATACAAACATGGTACTTCTAAACTTCAACCAAAACAAAAGTGTTTCCTTGTGCTTCCTGGTTTAGCAGCTATCTGAGTTATGAGCATGATTGCCTGATGATCAGTTTATACTCATTTCACCCAAACATTTTCTTTAGAAACTGAAAGAACTTGCTGTTCTATGAAAATAGCATCGGAGGTGTGGCCAAGGGGCCAATCAAGATTTTAAAATTGAATTCATGCCCGAGTGAAGGTCCTTGTAGATCACCTGAACTTCCTCTGGATTTTTTTTAGATCATCAATCATTGGAAATGGCCACTTCACAGCTGGTTGGTTGAACCTAATGACCAGCAGAACGAAGTGCCAGGTTTCATGTGGAAGCTGTAATTACCCAGAATGCTGTGGGTAAAAAGAGTAATGGGGCAGCCAGGGGGGAATCTCCTGGTTGCTCAGAGGGATACTTCACCTACAGAAGGTTGCCAATACTTTTGAAATAGTAATGAGGAACAGTTATGTGGGTGGGGTTCAGCGATGCTCGAACGCCTCTTAACATTCTGGGTGTAGTATAATATCTTTATCAGCTTGTCTTCTATCAGCTCTTTTCCTCTCTCTCTCTCCGTCCTCCGTAGTTTGTCTCAGGCACTCATAATTTCAGCACAGGTTTTTGAGCATTAGCCAGATATCTGCTCGATGCTAAGTGGAGGCCATTAGTGTGCCAGAAAGCAATCGCAGAATAAAAAAAATGACAGTGGAGCAAGGCAGCTGCTGGACGCCTCAAAGCAGGACCTAATTTAACGGCTCCTCTTCGGCCGGACAAATGAACTGCCAAGGCGAGGCAGAAGCAAAGGCAGAACCCGATGAGGGAGGAGGCAGGAGTGCTAGATGCCGGATGCCGCCAAGGTACAAAAGGAAGCGAGATTAAAAAGAGACGGTGTACACAAATTGCTCGTTTTCTTCCCCCACTGAGGTTATCGAAGCGATGCCAAAAATCTGCCGAGGTGCCATCAGGGTGCTTCTGCGGCCCTCTCTTAAAACTTTAAGTGGGATTTTTGTTCTGAGAAAAAAGTGCGAAACTTTAGATCCTTGACATGTGGAGAATTCGGGCTGTGAAATTTAACCAGGAGAAAAGACTTTTCCCAAAGATAAAAAGAAAAAAAATCGAAAGTGATGACAATTACGACAAGCTGTGGTCTTTTTAAAAAGGCTTATTATATATGGCTGCTATAATGCATGCAAAATCAGGAAGTTTATCATTCTCGTAGATGCTCCATGACAGTAAAGATAATAAATTGAGAAAAAGTAGATTGAGTTTGCATGCACACGATATCTGACATTTAGCATTTGCCTTTGAGGATTTTAGGGTTACATTTACAGTTACATGTACATTTGCGGCATTTAGCAGACGCCCTTGTCCAGAGCGACGTACAAAAGTGCTTTGAGTCTCTCAGGTTAATGGATGAGGGTTAAGGGCCTTGCTCAGGGGCCCCCTCAGCAGCAGCAGCTTGGTGGTGTGAATTTTAAATGGTCATTTAACCTTTGAACCTTTAGATCAGAAGTCTTGCATCTTAACTACTGGGCTTAACCATTTGGCAGACAGCCTTATCCTAAACAACATACAGTTATCTCAGTGATACATTTCAGCTAAGCAATTGAGATTTGAGAGCCTTGCTCAAGGGCCCAGCAATGGCAGCTTGGTGGTGCTGGGATTTAAAACCATTAGATCAGAGGTATCTTATCCAGTGAGCTATCCCTTCTATGTTGATTATTTTATAATAATTGTAGTAATTGTTGGAAAACAGAGGACTTGTGGTTTATTTGGAAAAGTGCTTATAGGAGAATAATCATGGTGAAAGTAAGATCTCTTCTTTCATCACACCACCCTGTTGTTTGTCTTTAATGTCTTCTCACTCCCTAATTGATTTATGACTGACTAATAATTCAATACAGCACATTTGAAGAAGAATGAAGACTTTTTATAAATCTGTTTTGAAACTAATGGAATTCCATTGCTGGCACATTTCCCATATGAGCGCCACATTTATGGGATGAAACTCCAGCAATTTTCTGAATCTCGATCACGTCACGACGCATTAAACACCCAGAACGCCTGGGGCAGGAAGGCGGCAGCTGACGGAGTGTGGAGGAAGCTCTGGCTCCACTCAAGTGTACCCCATTACCTCGAATGGCCTTGGTTAAGTCGGACCCCATTTGCACTGAAGATCCATCTTCTTCTTTTCCGTCTGCCACTGACTCGATGTGACAGAGCCGATCTGCTTTTTAAACGCCATTTAGAGAGCACTTTGCCATCGCTCCCTCTACTGCTTCACTACAGCGAGGTACGGCCTGCTTTGCCTCCTGGGTAAATGTCAGGTCAGGAGGCGGCATGGAACTTGGAGCAGATGGCGGTTTGGGTAAAAGAGAGAGGTTGAGGAGTTTCAGTAGAGGACCACTCGTCTGTGATGAACCACTTCTCTGACAGAAAAATTTAATAATTCTCCCATACGGCCTTAAAATACCCGGCAGGCTGTTGTCCCTACGCAGATCGCTGGAAACCTGAGTGAGCAATAGACCTCATCAAAAAACTGAGAGATGGATAGAAAGAGAGGGTGTTGAATATCCCGGTAAGTCTATTCAGTACGCGTGGAATAAATGGAACAAGCCTGATCCCAACTTCAAGATCAGTCCTTCAAAATTACTCCAGAATCCCACGCCAGGGCAACCTGTCAAAAGTGCAGAGACTCAAGTCACAGCCGAAACCTGAGCAATGAGCAGAACAAGGGAGAACATGATGCCCTCCTGGACGTATTCCGACCAACAGAACCTTTGGAATTCCCATTCCAGGCCAACCTGTCAGGAATGCAGCGACGGACTTGACTCGAATCACATTCCGAACCTAAGCAATGAGCAGGAAAAAAAACCGTGAGAACACGATGCCCTCCTGGACGTATTCCGACCAACTGAACCCTTGGCAATAACCAGCGAGCTTCCGTGAGAGTCGAGCGCTCTTAGTAATATTGCTCAGGGATCGATCAGGGCTGAAGATTTACAGCTGTACACACAGGCTTTTACTCACCCGCTGCCATAAAGCAGCAGCCCCTAAGAAGTAATAGAGAGAAGGACAAAGAAAGGTGTGGGGGAGGAAAAAAAAGAAAGGAGGACGAAATAAGCGGTAGAACAGGACGCTCTGAATATTCCTTCGACGATTCCGAGATCATTCTGTTCATTCTCCTGGAAATAAATCGTCAATACTGAGGTTAAAAATGACTCCGGTGAAGGAACGAAACACAACAATGGACAGTTACACACTCTCAAATCTTTTCTGCTTCATCCATCACTACAGTAGGACATACTGTCAAAAGAATGTGCCCCCCTGCCGCTCGCAGTGCTTCTTGCCTAGACTGGTGCAGCAGATTCAGCAGTTCACACTCAATCGTCGAAGAATACGATTCCTCTAATCACTACGATAACTAATGCACACTGTCATTTTTTTTTATAGTCTTTTGCGATTGTTGCTTGTCAGACTCTACAAACATGATTCCCATGTCACACTGTGGGATCTCAGCTGTCCTAATGTCAGACTGTACACAGGAAAAGGACTCCTCTGAACTTTTATGTCATCAATCCTAACGGTAACGGTAGCTAGCAGCAAACAAAAACAAGCTGTAGCGTTAATTTTGTTCATGACATGCCTTGATATTAAAATACGTCCTACAAACTCTCCTTTTCCCTTCAGAACTCAATAAGGTTCTCTTCTTGCTTTTCTCTTTTTGACATTTTCTCTGAGTTGGTTTGAAGTTACTAATAAGCGCTAATAGCGTCATCAGGTTCGCTGCTCCTGTTGGTTCTCGGCTTTGAAAATCAAAGTCGTAGAGCAGGAAAGTGTCTGAAATCTTCTGACACTGACAGAATTTTATAGGAGAAAAAAATGGATCGCAACAGACGTTAATCGTTTGTTAGTGAACATGTCGAACTGGCGATCAAAGACTCTTTTAGGATTTTTTAAATCTGTCTCAGATGACCAAATCATGGTTAATTAGCATGGCATCTGGTTGGTTAAAAGTCAATTAGCATGGTATCTGTTTAGTTAAAAGTGGATTAGCATGGTATCTGATTGGTTTAGAATTAATTAGCATGGTATCTGGTTGGTTTAGAGTGGATTGGAATGGTATCTGATAAATTTAGAATTCATTAGCATGGTATCTGGTTGGTTTAGATTGGATTGGATTGGTATCTGGTTGGTTTAGAGTGGATTAGCATGGTATCTGATTGGATTAGAATTAATTAGCATGGTATCTGTTTGTTTTAGAGTGGATTGGTATCTGGTTGGTTTAGCGTGGATTAGATTGGTATCTGGTTGGTTTAGAGTGGATTAGATTGGTATCTGGTTGGTTTAGAGTGGATTAGATTGGTATCTGGTTGGTTTAGAGTGGATTAGCTTGGTATCTGGTTGGTTTAGAGTGGATTAGATTGGTATCTGGTTGGTTTAGAGTGGATTAGATTGGTATCTGGTTGGTTTAGAGTGGATTAGATTGGTATCTGGTTGGTTTAGAGTGGATTAGACTGGTATCTGGTTGGTTTAGCGTGGATTAGATTGGTCTCTGGTTGGTTTAGAGTGGATTAGAATAGTATCTGGTTGGTTTAGCATGGATTATCATTCTATCTGGTTGGTTTAGAGTGGATTAGTGAAGTGACTGGTTAAAGATGGACACTTTGAGAGAAACTGGAACTGGATTCTCCTCACCGCTTAGTGTCAGATCTCACTAATGCTCTTGTAGCTGAATGAACACTAATCCCCAGAGCCACACCCCTTTTTCCAGAGCAGCGGAGCTTCTAACAGGAAAAAGGGTAATAAATAGGGGTGAAATCTTCAAGGTGGACAGGGGTATGATGATGGGGGTACATACTTTTATCTGTATATTGTATGAACCCCCAACCAAACAGAAAGGTTTCAAAGGACACTGTGTGTGTGTGTGTGTGTGTGCGTGTGTGCGTGTGTGTGTGTGTGTGTGTGTGTTTGTGCGTGTGTGTGCGTGTGTGTGTGTGTGTGTGTGTGTGTGTGTGTGTGTTTGTGCGTGTGTGTGTAAATTAAGTTCTGAATCTTTTGATTTAAAGTATTTGATAAGGAAACGCTCCACCAAACGTTGGATCTGTGTTGCCCCGTGCCAGTGCCAGTGGAGCTCATTTGAATTCAAGAACGAGAGCCGCAGGGTGGTGATTAAAAACTCCAACCATCTGCTCCTGTCTTCAGCTCCGCGGCTCCACAGCTCCTCGGATCGTACCATTCCCGTCTCGTTTCGTTTTGAACGGGAAAAATGAAAACTGAAGCTAGCCGAAAGAGAAACGTCGATACTATGGATCTGGCTCGGTTCAGGGGTGAGATGAGAAGCTGTTTCCAGGGAAACTGAAGTGCAATGTCAAATTCAGGCTTTTTCATTTTTATTTTTTTATTTTTTTACATTATTTCTCGTGTGTGTGTGTGTGTGTGTGTGTGTGTGTGTGTGTGTGTGTGTGTGTGTGTGTGTGTTTACATCTAATTTGCAGTGAGGAGACTCATTAATGTGCTTATTGAACCACATGAGACTTGTTACTTCTGTTATTTACAAAAGTTGCATGAAAAATACTCCTGGTGTGGGGCATCTTTCTGAAAAATAATCACTTGTAAAATCATAATAAAGTAAAATGGAAATAGTGATGATAATTTCATGATGCCAATTTAGCATGGGCATGAATAACTAAAAGTGGATTAGCATGGGCAGAAGGGGTTAAGTGTGGCTTAGCATGGCATCTGGTTGTGTAAAAGTGTATTGGCATTGCCATGAGGGGTTTTAAGTGGATTAGCATGGCATCTGGTTGGTTATAAATGGATTAGCATGGGCACGAGGGGTTATAAGTGGAATGGCATGGGCATTGGGGGTTATAAGTGGATTAGCATGGGCATGAGGGGTTATAAGTGGATTAGCATGGCATCTGGTTGGTTAAACGTGGATTAGCCTGGTGACTAAGTGGTTAAAGTTGGATGATCATCAAATCTCAGTGGTTTAGCATGAAATCTGGTTTAAGTTTTAATTTGGACACTGGGATTGGAATGGTTTAAATGGGATTGCATTAGAATAGTTTAGACAATTGCAATATAGCTCAGGGTGAATTAGCACGCTAAGATTTCTGTGAGATTTCATTCAGCTACAAGGGTGTTAGTAAAGTCAGGTATCGATGTAGGTGATGATGTTCCTGAGGTAAGGAAGTTCCTAAGGTGAGGAGATTCCTGAGGTAAGGAAGTTCCTAGGGTGAGGAGGTTTCTTGGGTGAGGAGATTTCTGAGGTGAGGAGGTTCCTGGGGTGCAGTAAGTGTTTACATTGATTTTAAAGGTATTTGAGGGGCTTGAAGCTCTATAGCAGGAGATCTTCTACATCTTCCAACCTATGTAAAGCAGATCTTCATGGAGCTGCACAGGTGCACGGTCATGCTGGTTTAAACGAAGAGAAAATGTAATGCTTGCACATCTAGAGAAGGTGTGTGCTAACAGTCTGAGGAAGAACCACATTGCATCACAATGCCTTTGTCCATAGAGTGTATTTTTGTGGTAGATCAGCTAGGAATTGGATGAGATCAGAGCTTTGTGTAGGATCTGCAGGGTGTCTGTGAGCACGGCATGGAGATTGTACGGGATGTAAAAGGCGTACAGACGACAGCCTAATGGCGGCCCCCTGAATGCCAGTAATCATGTCATTATGTATGATTTTGACAGAAGCCTCTCGGTGGGCCGAAGCATAATGACGTCAATTTAAGTTCCTCGAGCAGCGTTCGAGCTCCGAACTCCGAACTCCGAGCAGCCAGAACCTGAAGAGACGCACTCGCGTGCCTGTGTTCGTTCACGTCGCTCATCCGGAAGAGATTCAGAGCATATGGAGCAGTTCATTAGAACTAATGCGCCATAGAGCTACATGGCTCACGAGGCTCTCGCACCGAGCTCCGACAGTGATAACAAAGCAATCATTTCTAACAAGCCGAATTAGCGCCGAATCAGCTGAGCGTGTCCCGCTGGTGAACCGCTCGCACACGCTCGCACAAACTCACACGCGGGAAAACAAGAGTTGGCGAGTAATTAACAACAAAACTTCTTGTACAGTATGCTCTCGCGGCTCATTTTTTCTGTCGCTGGGTGATGGAGGGGAAGTTCAAGGAACACAGATGGATACAAAGTTTTTAGTTCACATTAAACGTCATCGTTTTTCATTGGCATGAGAGATTTCCCAGAGAAAACGGCTGGAAAGAGGTTTATTCCCTCCCCATGGCAAAGTGGGACATGAGGAACAGACGGAAGCAGACTTAAAAAAAATTCAGTACCAAACAACAAACAACAAACAAAGAGGATTCCTTCTGAAATTAAAGTGTGACTTTTTTTTATGTTTTTTTTTTTTTTGTGTCCTCCTCATTGTTATAATATGAAGAAACTTATACGTAAAAGAATTGTAAATAAAATAACAGAAAATGCAGCAAAATAAGTAAACAAACATAAATAAATGAACAGCTGTTTGGTTTTATATATATATATATAGATTCATTGTTTATATTAATATCTATATATATATATATGAATTATAGATATTTATTTAATGATATATAATTATAATAATTATTATATTATTATAGATTATAGTATATTATTATATATTATATTATTATAGAATTAAATGTATATTAATTGTTTATATTCATATATATATATATAAATTAATTATATATAAATTTGACTACAATAAAATTTAATTACATAAAAAACTAAAAATAAAGACCTGTCTTTGTTCATGACACAAATATTTATTTTATTTTTATTTCTTAATAAAACATTTTTATTGTAATTTCATATAAATATAATAATTAATATCATTAAATAAATATAAATGAAATCTATAGCTGATTTAAACCAACAAACAAACAAATACATAAATAGCTACAGTATTGTGTTTCACTAAAACACAATAAACCCAAAAATTAACAACTGCCTGTGTTTTGGTTTTTGCACAAAAATGTATGATTGTATTTAGTGTATTAAATTTATTGAATACTATTAAATCTAATAAAACAAAGTAAACATAAATGATTAGCTACATTTAACTAAACTAAACTAATAAACAAGCACGTGTTCATGGTTTATTAAAAAAAGGTTTATTTTTATTTTTTTTATTATTGTGTCCTCTTTATTGTATTTTATATAAATAAATAAATAACATTGACTAATGATACACATTAAATTAGCTTAAAATGAAACACACACACACACACACACACACACACACACACACACACACACACACACACACACACACACACACACACACACACACACACACCTCTCTATGAATTAGATAAGATTGTGCTCTATATGCAGTAACTCAAGTGGCCTGAGATCAATAATGGATAGAATTCAAATACACACACACACACACACACACACACACACACACACACACACACACACACACACACACACACACACACACACACACACACACACACATTCTTTTTTCTCGCTAAGTACAGACAGGTCCATGGTTGTTTCTGAAAGTCTGGTGATAACCAGATGCTATCTACTGCTGTCCAGGGAAGCGTTCCCGTGTGTGTGTGTGTGTGTGTGTGTGTGTGTGTGTGTGTGTGTGTGTGTGTGTGTGCATTTGTAAAATAAATCAATTTTTTATTTAGACTCCAAAGCTGTGTCATAGTCATAGACAGACAGATAGAGGGACACACACACACACACACACACACACACACACACACACACACACACACACACACACACACACACACACACATATACAATCAGTGGAGAGCAGGTGGCTTTACTGTGACTGGTGTACATGGTTCATCTGGCACAGGTCACTTACATGCACACACACACACACACACACACACACACACACACACACACACACACACACACTCACACACACACACACACACACACACACACACACACACACACACACACACACACACACACACACTATTTCCATAAGTCACTATGGTAACAGCCGGCATCTTCTAGCCTCTTTACTTGTGTGTGTGTATCTACAGTAGTATTTTCGTATACAAATTTGATTGTGGTATTGCGTATAGTTTTGTGTCTGTGGTTTTGTGTGTGTGTGTGTTTTAGTGTACAGCTGAGTGTGTGGTTTTGTGTACTGTTGGGTGTGTATGAGATTTTGTTTTTGGTAAAATGAGTGTTTTCTTTGCATGATTGTATATATATATTTATATGTGAGTGCATGTGTGTGTGTGTGAGAGAGAGCGAGAGAGAATTCTGAAGGGGAAAATCATAGAAGGTTGGTGAAGGGGGCAAACCATAAGGCTAATGAAGAAACACACACACACACACACAACACACACACACACACACACACCTTTCAAAGTGTGGATGTCAGCCAAGTTTCCTTTCAGCCACTCTGTCAATTTGGCGTAGTTCCCCATGTGTGCCTCTCTCTTTCTCTCTCTCTCTCTCTCTCTCTCTCTCTCTCTCTCTCTCTCTCTCTCTCTGTGTGTGTGTGTGTGTGTGTGTGTGTGTGTGTGTGTGTGCTGTTTTTCTTCGCTAGTTTTGTTTTTTCTTGCTAGTTTAACTTTCCTGTGTTGTTGACATACAGACGCTGGTTTGCATCAGAGATCATGTTTGTGTTTCTCAGAATCACTGACTTACACTTTAATATACTTTTGTCTATAAATATGTATAAAATGATTCAAAACAGTTTATTGCTTTATATTTAAGGTATTTCTCTCGGGTGGGCTGATTCTAAGTGTGTATTTTTATCCTAGAGTTTTTATCCAATCAGATTTCAGTCTCATCACATGTTGCCGGGGTCAAAGGAACCTGCTGTGAGCTTCACAGTGAACACTGCAGGCGTCCATTCATGTTGCTTGAAGCTGTTGCTTTAACCAATCAGATTGCGAGTTGCTGACTCCGAGGCCATCTAGCAGGCGTCCAGTAACGTTGGCACTTTAACCTCTTTTGATTGGACGGTCAGAGAGCGCATTAGTCAGAGCTCGCAAACTGCATCTGTAGCAAACTGCACAATGTCAAATATATTCATGTTGATTTAATAGCTGTTTTTTCATTTCACGATGACTGACGGTGGAGAAGAAATCAATTTGGTCGCAGATCCAGTTATAAGGACATTTAGAAAACTGACTTTTCAACAAAAACTGGACGTCATGAGGAAAAGTCACTAGATTTCAAAGTTAAGCGCACGCTCTGTTTTACACGTGTTCTGATCGGCGCTCGGTGCATCTACTGATCACCAACATACAGTTCAGCATCAGTTCAACATCAAGCAGAACATTTAGAGAGGAATAAATGATGAAGAAACTCCAGACTCGAACTCACCACAACACACGTGACCTCATTTACATAATTTTATTAAAGTAGTTGAAAAGGAGATTTTGGTTTCATGATGACTGTAACAAAAATCAATCAGTGTTTCATTAATATCATTCTATTAATAGATCAGTGTGCTGAGAGTCACATTCGAGTCTTTACACAGAAACTGAGGTGATTAAGTGAAGAATCTTGTGATAAAAATGATAATAGGAACATTAGAGTTATAATAAATCACTACTTTGGATACTTAAGTACATTTAAAGGCAAACACTTTTGTAATTACTGTTACTGGAGTCACATTTAACTGAGTGAATCGACTTTAACTACATTGTTTGTGTACTTCATCCACCACTGCTTTCTAATAGAATTTGAAGTCAAGTCAAGTCAAGTCAGGTTTATTTGTATTGTGATTTTCACAACAGACATTGTCACAAAGCAGCTTTACACAAATCAACAGTGAAGGTAAATGGTGTGTGTTTATCCCTGATGAGCAGCATGGCAACTGTGGCAAGGAAAAACTCCCTTAGATATTATGAGGAAGAAACCTTGAGAGGAACCAGACTCAAAAGGGGAACCCATCCTCATATGGGTGACATCAAGAGTTTGATCATAAATCTTTCAACAATACAGAACACTGGAGAGAGAGAACTAACATAAGTACTGGAGTATAAGATTATAAAGTAGATGTTCTTTCTACAGTCTTTGGTATAAAACTAGGAGCTACTGAGCTCAACATTTGTGATCATCACAGATCCAGCATCAGCTTCTCCATGCCAGAGCCTTTAAACACTCCAGGAAGTCCAATGTCAAACTCCACACATGCAGTGGGATCCAATTGGCACTGGTACGTCTCTAGATGGTTCACGATGTTTGCGAGTTTGGCATCTACTTCTTTAAAGTCCATAATCTTCATGAGGTGGGACATGACTGGAGCTGGCCAAACCTCAGGAAGCCTCGGGATGGGGAGAGAAAGAGAAGCAGTGGTATTAACAGCACAAGTTGATAATGTTATAAATAAAGACTGGAGAGATACATGGGAGCCAAACTATTTAGTGCTTTATAAGTGAGTAGCAGTAGTTTGTAGTATATTCAAAACTTAACCGGAAGCCAGTGTAGGGACGATAGGATTGGGGTTATGTGGTCAGATTTTCTTGACCTAGTAAGAACTCTTGCTGCTGCATTCTGAACTAACTGAAGCTTGTTTATTAATGACGCAGGACATCCACCTAGTAATGCATTACAGTAGTCTATTCTAGAGGTCATGAACGCATGGACGAGCTTCTCTGCATCAGATATAGATAACATATTTCTTAGCTTAGAAATATTTCTAAGGTGAAAGAAGGCTGTTTTTGTAACTTGGTTGATGTGATTATTAAAAGATAAGTTGCTGTCTAAAATAACTCCCAGGTCTTTTACTGTTGAACTATTGGTTACAGAACATCCGTCTAAATGCAGGTTGAGATGCTGGAGCTTCTGTATACTAGTTTTTGGGCCGATGAGCAAAATCTCTGTCTTATCAGAAATTAAAAGTAGAAAGTTATGGGTCATCCAATCTCTTATTTCCTTAACACACTCAGTTATCCGAGTTAATTGAGCTGTATCGCCTGGTTTGGATGAAATATATAGCTGGGTATCGTCAGCATAACAATGGAAACTAATTCCATGCCTTCTAATAATATTTCCTAAGGTAAGCATGTATATTGTGAAGAGCAGGGGTCCTAAAACTGAACCTTGTGGCACGCCATAGTTCACTAGCATTAGCCTGGATAGCTCTCCATTAAAATCTACAAAATGGTACCGATCGGACAGGTAGGATTTAAACCAGCTTAATGTCTGTCCCTGAATGTAAGTGCCAATGTAATTCTGTAAGCGATCTAGGAGAAGATCATGATCTATAGTGTCGAACGCAGCACTAAGATCTAGTAAAACTAACAGCGAGATGAAGCCTTGGTCTGAAGCTAAAAACAGGTCATTAGTGATTTTAACTAGGACAGTTTCTGTACTATGATGGGGCCTAAAACCTGACTGAAGCTCCTCAGAGATATTATTCTCTTGCAAGTGGGAACATAACTGGGCAGCGACAATCTTTTCTAAAATCTTAGACATAAATGGCAGATTTGAAATTGGTCTGTATTTTGAACAAAGAAAATCCCCGGGGTGATGTGAAGAGGTGAAGATCAGTGCTTCTGCTGGAGATGGTGTATGTGGAGGTGCAGTTGTGGCTCCAGTGAAAGGAGACGTGTTGAATTGTTTAGTGATGATGTTCATTGTGACTGTATGAGATCCTGTGTGTGATGCAGCGCTCTGTTCTCCTGCACTTCTCTATTATACTGATGGTTTCTACAGATCTTCTTCTTCTTCTTCTTTCGGCTGCTCCCATTAGGGGTCGCCACAGCGGATCATCCGTCTCCATACCACCCTGTCCTCTATATCTGCCTCTTTTACACCAACTACCTGCATGTCTTCCCTCACCACATCCAATGGTTTCTACAGATGTGGCATCAATAATTATAGGATTAAGAAGAGGATTGATTCCAGACACCACTGAAGGGTGAAAATTTTGACCTGTGACCCCAGGAAATGAAGACGCGCGTCTGCGTGGCGGAGTTTGTTAGCGTAATGTGGCGTGACATGTTTGTCTGAGTTAACATTCAGGTGTGAGAGCAGATCCGCATCGCCATGGCAACGGAGGAAAATAATACAGGCTGGGGATTCTAACCCGTGTGTGTGTGTGTGTGTGTGTGTGTGTGTGTGTGTGTGTGTGTGTGTGTGTGTGTGTGGAGACCTTGTTTCGGTATTTCAGGGACCGCAATTAACATTTCTTATCCTTTTATATTTTACAATTAATTCCCATAATCTCACACAACTCGTTAATAATAAACAACACACACACAAACACTCTCTGTGCTGCACAGTGACCAGGCAAAATTGGAATCCAGGTCTTAGTGCCAGTCCTGTTAATGGCCTTTTACCTGGTAGTCAGTCTGAAGATAAGTGTATAATTATAAAGTGCTTGTGTTAGTGTGTGTGTGTGTGTGTGTGTGTGTGTGTGTGTGTGTGTGTGTGTGTGTGAGAAATAGAGAGATAGACAGAGAAATAAATAATAAGATCTCAATAGGTGACATTTTAAACAGAAAAAATGAACCTGAAACTGTATTGTTAGAGCAAGTCAAAAGTGCTTTAATAAGAGCAAGAGTTCGCTGTATTCAAGACATGGATGCCCCAAGCACATTCTTCTTTAGCCTAGAAAGAAAGACTTTTCACCAGAAGCAGATGCTTCACCTCCATCGTTTCAATGGAACAATAACAATAGACACAAAAGAAATGCAAGAAATAGCAGGGGACTTTTATACCACAATTTACAGTGCAGGGAACTGCGACCCTGAAAGTACAGCTGATCTACTTCAGAATTGACCACAGCTGGAACCTGAACAACAAGAGAACTCACACTACAGGTCTTAACCGAAGCAATGAAACAACTATCTCCAGGAATAGATGGACAACCGGCAGAGTTTTATCAATACTTTTGGGAAACTCTTGGGAAAGACTATTATCTCAGTAGTTAAGGCTCTGGAAAACTGATCGGAAGGTCAGGGATTCAAGCCCTGGTATCGCCAAGCTGCCACTCTTGGGCCCTTGAGCAAGGCCCTTAACCCTCTGTGCTCCAGAGGCGCCGTATCATGGCTGAACCTGTGCTCTGACCCCAGCTTCCGAGCAAGCTGAGATATGTAAAGAAAGAATTTCTTTGTGCTGTAACGTATGTGAGAAATTTAGGCTATTCTATTTAAATGCTTAAGGAATACGATACTGCCAATCAGCAGTCTACGTGCAGGTCTTTTCTTACTGCCCAAAAAAAGGTGATCTGGGGGTTTTAAAAAATTCAGAGGGCAGTTTTGCTACACTGTGTGGACTAAAAGATTTTATCAAAATGCTTGGCAAATAGACTTAAAGGTTACTTGGGTACATTGATTCAGAAGGACCAAACGTACTACATACCAGAAAAATAAATTATGGACAATCTGTTTTGAATTTGAGATGTTTTCGACATTGGTCTTGTTGACTTAACTTCGGTATCCTTACAATAGCTCAAGAAAAAACATTTGACAGGATGGATCATAATGATCTCTTCAAGGTGTTAGAAAGTTTTGCGTTTGGTGAAGATTTTATAGCCATTGTCAGACTGCTGTATAATAATATTCCAGTCATGGTCAAAGTAGGTGGAGGACTAAGTGTTTCTATACGGGTTTCAAGAAGAAGCGGGCAGGACTGTCCTTTGTCAGGGCAGCTCTATAGCTTGGCTATAGAACCTTATATGTGCAAGCTTAGGAGGGAGCTAAATGAAGTCTCAATACTGGGTACTGGCGAGACCTTCAAAGTGTATTTGTCGGCATACGCAGATGACATAACAGTTTTAATTTCTGAGCAAAATGACATTGTGACTTTTATTAAATGTATTAAGCAGTATGAGAAAGTTTTAACTGCCTAAGTTTCCTCACAGACTGGCACATTTTTCTCCGGCACCCGCCCTCAGTCACCCTTCCGCTCGTCTCCCTGCATGGTGTCTCTCCCCAGGGCTGGCATCTCACTCCTGTTTATTAGCGTCACCAGACTCATCCAGGTCCTGCTTGATCCCACAGAGTGTCCTCCATCTTCCCAAGGAGGAAGGGGGGCAAGTGCTGGTTCATCTCGCCAGCAGAACTGCAGACTTTTTTTTTAAATCAGACTAAGTGTTGTGGAGCATTACACTGGCTGCTTAAGGAGTCCCTGGTTTATGGAAATCATCTGGATCTCCGGTGGGACCACTCTTACACTGTAAAGGGCTCTGATTTCCTCAAAGATCATGACATTCTGGGAGGTGGTAGAAGACCTGTCACAAGGGAAGGACCTGGCAACCCGTTTAGGACTCCATTTCTGTGCCGATCAGCTCCTGCATGCTCCAGCATGTTTAGCTGAAGGACTATAAAATTAGTAAGACTTGTCCTGCAGAGGAGGAACTTGGACATCACTCCTGACCTCCGCAGGTGTGGAGGTCCCCTACTGGAGTGCAGGGGTGAAGGGGAGATGAACTTTGGGACAGTGTCGGAGAAGCTGCTCTACAGGGCCTGTGTTGAGGTTTTAAATAAGAATATACTGAGTGGGAGGGTGGACCCACAGTGGAGAAATGTTCTTGGTTTTAATGATGATATTAAACCAAAATGGAGACACTGTACAAACCACCGTTGACCGAAAAATCTGCCGAGCTCCAATGGAGGATTTTATACTGCATCATCTCTGTGAACTCTTTTATTTTAAACCCTGATGTTCTGCAGGACTCCGGTTTGTTCACAGAGAGAAACTGTTTCTCACACTTTTACTCACTGCTCCAGGTTACAGTCACTGTTTGTGCTTTTAAAACGTATTTTAAGTTCCTTTAATGTGATTTTACTCTTCAGTGTTTAATTCGTGGTTTTAAGTGCGTCAGGAGAAACAGGTTCATGTGCCAACTGATGAATTTTATTTTTGGTCAAGTGAAAATGTCCACATACCTGAGCAGAAAGAACAAAGTGGCTCCAAACACAGACTGTGATGTAAATAGAATTCTCTCCTGGTTATTAAAATGCAGGATTGTTGTTGATTTGAATGTGTGTAAGAGTGTGGGGGAGCTGAAGATGTTCGAGGATGTGAGAAGTTGTGAAGAAGCTCTGTGATTAGTGAAAGAGAAAGAATTGCAATTTGTACCAAAACTGAACTAAACGATCTCACCCCCCCCCCCCCCCGACCTTTAACTGTCATTGTCTGATTTTATTTGTCTATTTAATATTTTATTTATTTATTTATTTATTTTACTAATCGGTCAACCTGATAGCATCTGATATATAACCTTGTATTTCAAATAAAGGATTGTAAAAGTCAAAGTTTCTCTATTTCTCTCTCTCTCTCTCTCTCTCTCTCTCTCTCTCTCTCTCTCTCTCTCTCTTTCTCTCTCTCTCTATGTCCTACTCTAAATTGATTTGCTTTGATCCAAACCCTTCTTTAGCTCTACTCATTCTGTCTAGTGCCACTGAGAGACAGAGAAAAGTAGAGGAGAGGTTTAGAGAAAGAAAGATAAAAAGAGAAAGAAAGTCAGAAATATGTAAAGAGCAATACATAAACGAGAGAGAAATAAAGAGAGAGCGAGAGAGAGAAAGAGAGAGTGATATATATATATATATAGAGAGAGAGAGAGAGAGAGTGATAGAGAGGAAGAGGGAGAAGGGTTCATGCCAGTCCTACATTGATTGTGTACTAACTGTGATGAAAGAGAGAAGCTCCACTGACCATCACACTAATGTCGAGAGACAACCAGCAGGAGAGCACTTGATTGAAGTGTGTGTGTGTGTGTGTGTGTGTGTGTGTGTGTGTGTGTGTAGGTCATTCACTGTTGAGCACATGACCTAACTGATAATGCGGTTTTCACATGTAGATCGTAAAACATAATGGTGCCAGTGAAGGGCACAGAGACCCAGTGTGTAAATCTGTCACACACACTCTCACACACATACACACACACACACACACACACACACACACACACACACACACACACACACACACACACACACACACACTTGCTCGCCTTATAGTGAGATAATTTATCAGTGCTGTTGGGATTTCAGCTGGAGAGGCAGATATTACAGAATGAAGGATAAATATTTAAAAAAAAAATGACCACGCCTACATCAAACCATGACAGACACACAGGCCACGCCCATTTTATAGCATGACAGATACAGATGCCACACCTTTTTTTGGAGTGTCCAGGTCTTGTGGCCTTATTCAGCCCACCTCTTCAGCCACAACGTTTCTCTCTAATGTAGTGTGGCTGAAAGAGTGCGGTTATGAGACGATGCCCATTAAAGAGACACTGCCCGGCTATCTCTTCCCTGGTGCTGCATTGTCCCTGAAAACCCTGGTGCTGCCCACAAGCCTCTTCGGACCTCCTAGGCATTGGTGGGCAAGGCCTACATGGCAGCGGGTCAGGCTGGTGGCTGTTTACACATCATGGCAGTTTTGCAAGCCTACCAGGCTGACCTGCTAAAGGAGACAGACGAAGGTGAGGAAAGTAGACACATAGTAGAACTGTGTCATGCTATGGACCTAGCTTTCAGGGCTCCCAAGAAGACCACTCGGGCCATAGGCCAGTCTATGGCAAGCCTGCTGACCAGCTGAGAGACACCTCTGGCTCACCCTGTCCGATCTTTATGAAAGGGGTAGAGCCGTGCTCCTGGTCCTCCCCATCATGCCCACTGGCCTGTTCAGTGATGCCGTAACTATAGTTGTTGACAGGTTTTAGGAGGCAAAGAGACAGTCGGTGTTGTTTTAGCACTTTCTCTCTCGTCGCTCTAGTGGGGCTGCTTGCCGTGCGGGTGTGTACGCCTCAGCACTCAGCGCACGCCTCTCCTCAGTGCCCTCAAGAGATCAGCCTTTCAACCCTGCTACCTGCTACCGAGTGCCTTCCTCAGCTTCTGCCAAGAGATGTAGCAGATTTGGTTGCTCAAGCTGCTCCAGGCTTACCAGAGGTCAGTCTCGAGAGACTGATTCCCTTAAGAGACTATCTGGCAGGCTAAAAACACCTTCCAGAAGTGTCTCTATGGGTCCTGTGCACTGTAGAAAGAGGCTTCATGATTTAGTTCAGGTCTCTTCCACCCTGGCCCAACGGGGTGTGCCCCACTCTGGTGGGGCAAGAGCAGGCTTTGGTTATGTAACAAGAAGTAGAAACTCTCTTGAGGAAGCAGGCCATCAAGGTGGTCCATTCCCTCGACATAGAGTCCAGGTTCTACAGCTGGTACTTTATTGTTCCCAAGAAGAATGGGGGGCTGCGTCCTATTTTGAATCTGCATCAGCTGAACCGCTCACTAATGAGGCTTAGGTTCAAGATGCTCAGGCTGAAACAAATCATGTCTCAAATAAGTCCTGGAGACTGGTTTGTCATGATAGATCTGAAGGATGCGTACTTCCACGTATCTATTCTTCTTTCTTACGGGAAGTTCCTGAGGTTTGCTTTCGGGACCGAAGCTTACCAATATCGGGTACTTTAATTTGGCCTTGCACTCTCACCCCGTACCTTCACAAAGTGAGTTTGCCAGGATTAAGTCCATCTCCTCCTGGTAGCCCTGTGCTGGCCAGGCCGGTTATGGTTTGCCAACCTGGTAAACCTTCTCAAACACAATACTCGGAGATTACCCTCAGGCGGTATTTTCTGTCTCAGACAGAGGGCGCTTTGCTTAACCTCTGCCTGAGCCGTGGAGGCTGTGGCTGTGGCTCCCTCAGGGGACAGCTCTTAGCCACTGGTATTTTGGCAAAGTTGGGCGAGGCCATTCTCCAATCAAGAGCTCCCTTTACGAGGAGGTCGTATGCTGCAAAGCAGTGCCTGTTCACTTTATAAGACCCAATTAACTGCCCGGTTGGTCCAGTGCTGGAATATTTTCGGGAACAGTTTGCCAGTGGGTTGTCTCATTCTACCCTAAATATTTGTGTCCTTTATTGCGGCTTATCATGCTTCGCTTGCCAAGCAGTCGCTAAGAAATAACTTATCAGTGACATGTTTCCTTAACAGTATGCTGTGGACTGATCCACCTCACTGACCTTTGTCAGGTCCTATAGCCTTGACATCAATGTCAATCCTGTCCCCTCTGTCATTCGCCCTAGCTGTGCACATCCACACTAGGCAGGATTGGTCAGTCTGGCGATATTGTACACTCGTTCCCAAAGCGTTGTTGCTGCAGTTCGAGTTCCCAAAAAGGAATGTCTCTAGGTTATGTATGTAACCCTGGTTCCCAGAGAAAACAAGACTCTGCGTCTTGGTGCCACAATACCTGCATCCCTGCAAATGCTTCCTTCACTTTCGAAGCAAACGCCGTCTGCATGTGCTTTTATAGCTTCCTGGTCATGACATCGACCTGTCGGTGACGTCACGCTTTTCCATTGGACTGATTACATACATGGTTGAAAGCATGGTCACGCAGAGGCATTCCCAATGGTGAATAATCTGCTCCATCATCTTTCAGTCTCGAGGCTAATGCTTTTGTATTCAATCTGTAGATTTTTTGATCAGTAAAAGCACTTTCTCGTCTGGGCAAATTGTTTACAGTCTGGAAATTCTGAAACATTTTTCTGCTTCTTTGTTGTTCATCCTCTTTTCTTTTGTCTTTCCGATTCAGTTGAGCAGGGCTTTTCCCAGTCTAGTTGAGCTGAGCAGAGCTTCCCCCGTTCAGCCGAACAGGGCTTCACTGGTGTGGGTCTGTCACTAGTGGAGCTCTGGGCTGCAGGTTTGGCTTGGGGCTCACGCTCCCTAGGCCCTCGTGCAGCAGCAGTTGTGGGGCTTTCAGCAGCCAGCCGAGTTGTAGCTGCAGGGGGGACGGCTCCAACAGGCTCAGCTGCTTCTTGCCCTGATCATATGGAAACACCATTTGGAGTCACTCTGTCACTCTTTTAGGACAGGTGCGAACAAGGTGTCAGATCTGACCACAGTTAAAACATTTTATTTGTGCATCAGTGAAAATAAAGATATTGTAGTCAAACCAACAATAGCACTGTTCATACAAAAGGAAGGGGCTTTCTCATGCCCCACCACACCTCCAACCGCCAACACACACTCTTTTGGGTCCCACTTCATGGAGAGTTTGGACATTGGAACTCTTTGAGTGTTTAGAGGCTCTGTCATGGAGAAGCTGGTTTTGGATTTATAATGATCTAAAATCTTATGAGTTGCTCAGTAGCTCCTGGTTCCACAACGTCAACTGACTGTATAAGACTGTTGAAAGATCATTACTCATAATCATACACTCCAGTGCTCATGTTAGTTCTCACTCTTCAGTGTTCTGTATTGTTTAAAGACTATAATCACACTCTTGATATCATCTGATTGAGGATAAGGTTCTGCTTTGAGTCTGGTTCCTCTCAAGGTTTCTTCCTCATAAGCTAAGGTTGCCCCAGACTTCATCATCAGAGATAAACACACATCATTCACCTTCATTCTTAAATTCTGTAAAGCTGCTTTGAGACAATGTTCATTGTGAAAATCGATATAGAAATAAACTCGAAATTAAACTTAAACTCGGCGAGTCAAACTCTCATACAGCTACACGTTCGGAGACGCCATGCTGCTCCTGCACGCTTCTCACAAACACACGCACACATGCTAGATTATTCCACAATGTTTTGATGGAACAAAATTGCAATTAAACGCAGAAGAAATTTGCAACACAACCACCGCTCTCACGCTCTACATGCCGCTCTCGAGAGCGAGAGAGAGAGAGAGAGAGAGAGAGAGAGAGAGAGTGGTCAGTAGACGAGTGTGTAAATCTCAATCACTGACAGAATGAGTGCAGACTCTTAAGCAGACTCATTCACATGGGTCCTGTGTGTGTGTGTGTGTGTGTGTGTGTGTGTGTGTGTGTGTGTGTGCGTGTGTGTACTGATTCTGTCAGTAGGACAGATTTACACACTACTGCCGTCTCCCTCTCCATCTTTTCCTCTCTCTATCCCTTTCTCTCACACTCTCTCTCTCCCTTGCACACTCCCTTACTTTCTCTCACTCCCTTCCTCCTCGTCTCTCACATTCTCTCCTCTCTCTCCCTCCCTCTCATTTATTTTATGTTGTCCCCTAAACCCCGTGCCCTGTCGTCTTTTCTTATCACGTCTGAACATCTGAACTCAGACACGTTATAACACACACACACACACACACACACACACACACACACACACACACACACACACACACACACACACACACACGCTGTAGTAAAGGTCGTGTGTGTTTTGTGGTTGTCAGAATGAGAGATGGTGGACAGTAGACCTTGCTGGTCCAGGACCACACCATTGCTAAATGACTGTTTAGAACATGAACTAGTGAAAGAGAGAAAGTGTGTGTGTGTGTGTGTGTGTGTGTGTGTGTGTGTGTGTGTGTGTGTGTGTGTGTGTATGTGTGTGTGTGTGTGTGTGTGTGTGTGTGTGTGTGTAGAAGAAGGAACACCTCTGGGCAGTGGCAGGTGTCTCCGCTGAAGCATGTAATGTTTGTCTCCAGTTTTACGTGAGCGGAGTTGACCTTCTGCTAAGCACCAAAACAGACTGTTCTTCGAAGATGCCAACATGGCCGCCGCTATGACTGACAAGCCAGTGTGTGTGTGTGTTTGTGTGTGTGTGTGTGTGTGTGTGTGTGTGTGTGTATATGTGCTGCCATGTTAGAAATTAGCATCGCGACATGCTGCTGTATTTTTCTTTAGCGTCTGTTCTTTTTTTAGTGCTAATCCCCGAACACGCATAGAGCTGGCCGCCTCGTCAGCATTCCCTGCTAGCGAGACAGAACACTAGGCACTATCCACACACACACACACACACACACACACACACACACACACACACACACACACACACACACACACTGCATCGTGAACGCAATAGAAATCAACACGTACGGGAAAACCAGGAAGACGCAGAGAAAAAGTCAATAAATCAAAAGTTTTTTTGGAAACTTTGAAAAAAGGGGGCGGAGTTTCCTAGCTGTACACAAGAAAGCGTTATTGTTCCACCTCTGGGAAAAGTTCTTGCTTGATTTGATATTTGATGTTTAGTGGAAGGTTGTATGTTCAAATACCAGCCACACCAAGCTGCCACTCCTGGGCCCCTAAGCAAGGCCCCTGATCAATGCTCTTAACCCTGTAGCTGCTCAGTTGATAAATGTAAATTTTACAACCACTGACCAGACACGAATCTCCACTAAAAAAGGCCCCTCATAACCTTAATCTTAACTGGCCCTTGTTTCAGCTCCACCGAGCCTGACGTCTTCCTGAGAATTTGGACTTACCTGCTAATCGTCCACCCCAATCGCTCGCACTTGAACCAATCTGCTCTTGATTAGCCGTATTTCCCCTGGCGTGAGTCTAAAATGTACATAACGATGATTTATGCCTCCCTCTACATCGAATCCAACTTTCGCCTTCTGTTTGTTTTCTCAGTGGTGGTGGTGGTTGTACAGAGCGACTCGAGACGCCTGTCTCCTTCCAGCACTGCTTGTTAGTGCTGGTTTCCCCAGCTGTTGATTTGCTGTTGGCGCGACTAGGATTTGAAGCGTTGCGTGAAAACACCGTAGTGGAAAGACGAAAACACGCAGCTGGCGCCCTCACGATCCTCAGAACCCGTTTAGGCGTGTGAATTTTTCCACAAGCTTGGTTTTTATTCGTGTGGAAAATCGGCAGGCTGTACAGAAAAAACGCACCCGATTTGCAGGTTAAACTCGCTTCGTTTGCCATCAAAGTGTCCCAGAGTTCGTTCACGAGGATGCGATTTTTTTTACCACAACGGTTTGACAGCGATGACACTTCTGAAGCCCAATCAGTCCTGAGTGGAAAACGGTCTCGAAAGGTGCGATTCGTTTCGCTAACAATGCTCGAGCAGAACCATTGGATTTACTGCTCGTAATGATTCAGCAACAAAGATCCTGCATGAGCGCCACCCCAGACTAGCGGCACTATACGCCAAAAAACCCCGAATGTCGAAGGCACACAATTGTACGCCAGAGAATGGAGTTTTCCCTTCACTCAAGCTAGGACATGCACAATGCCAGCTCCATCTGCTTTCCATTAGTTGGTTGATGTGGAAGCTCTCCTGCTATCGAACTCCAACCCTATTCCACCCCAGGAACCTCCTCGCCTCACCTACAACATTTTAACAGCAGATTTGGACTACATGTGGAATGGTATAATCATAAAAGAGGGACATATAGTCAGTTAGTCATGAACGCTAGCAAACCGAAATTAACAAGCTAGTTGGAATTAACCAGAAATAAACAAACGTGGACATGATGAGGACCTGATTTAAGGTACTGCTGTGGCTGTTAGGCCGTATGATTATTGTGAACTTGTTTTTTGCTCTCTTTTAAGCAGAAGAACCCACAATGCTGCGGCAGGTGACAGAACCTGGGTGAAGGTAGCTATATAGCCAATAATGGTATCATTGTATAATTTTATCAGTTTGTCAATCAAGAGAATTCCACTGAACAGCTGTGGTTCCTTCAGGTCCAGAGCCAGAGAAGATCTATTTTAAAGCAGGGGTCCCCAAACCTTTTTCTGTGAGGGCCACATAATGTTTCCTTTCTTTGATGGGGTCTGTAACAGAAAATGGCACAAGCAGGAGCGACTACCAGTGTTACTATGGAGATTTTATTATGATTAATAACTAGAGGTCGATTTTACGGATAGCTAGATCGGATCGTACTCGCCAATAACCAATTAATCATCCGATTTTTTAAAATGGATACTGGATAAAAAAAATATAAACATGGTGTAAAACAGTACTGAACTTCATTACAAAGCTAAAAAAAAAAGTACTGAATCATGAAAATATGCTAAAGGAAATAAATGTGAATAAATATGCTTGTATAATTCATCAATTCTAAATAAAGTGCTCTCTGTGCGGCGCGTTGTGGCTTTAGTGATTCGCCTCTAGAGGCCGCTCTCGTAATGACAGCATAAAGTGGAAGCTGGAAAAACTATAGCCGATTGCAAACAGTTCCAGCAATCAACTATTGCTAGTGCCTTGACCTTTATTGATAACTGAGGGACAATTTTTGTCTCTGGCATTGTCCAGAGAGATGTTCCAAATGTGGAGAGCCATATTTTGGGGGTCCTGGTTTAAAGGGACTGCCAACCCTCCATCCTAGTGACCAATTGTTCACAGCTCACACCTGTAGCTTCCTATTTGATGATTCACTTTCAAAGAATTGTAACTGTGTCAGAAACATGTCTACTGTTATATTAATATGTGTCAAAAACCAGATTTGATCCTGTTCCAGTCGTACATTAGACCCGGCACTCGGCACGACGGGTATCTGTGGTTGTGCAGTGCCTGAGTCTGCTCACTGATGGCAGCGTTTAATTAGCTGCAAATCTTCTGCTGCTGGCTGCCCTGCATTAAATTATGTCCCTGGCTTCGATGACCTTTTTTTAAATGATGTATCGATTTGCTAATCCCGCTCAGAGTTAGCGCCTGGCTACTCGCGAGTCGCCGACACGCCGAACTCCAGCTAGTATCATTCTGCTATTGATTCAAAGTAAGCATGGAAGGCTGGGTGATATTTTCCTGCCTTGTTTGCTTTGTGTCGAGGATCTCGACTCTCCTGCTCGACACACACACACACACACACACACACACACACACACACACACACACACACACACAACACGCACAGGTACATTTTTTGTCATTTTAATTCAGAGAGTTTAAGCCCTTTGACTTTTTCTAGCTCGAGAAGACAAATGTTCAGAGCTGATCTGACAGAGACATGGTGTGATTAAGGGATTTCGTGACGTTCACTTGGGAAGTCAGTGATCCATCAAGCCACCAATTACAGTCATCTCTTCTCCTGTTTTTATTCAATGTTGTTTGGTAACATGGTAATCAATCGGAGGAATTAACTGTCTTGTAGACTTCGACTTAAGATGGATTTAAATGAATATTTCTTTACTTGGAAAACTCAGAGGCACTCTGTAGGAGTTGATTTGTGCTTCTCAGTCATAATCACGACCATCCTGGGGGTAAATTAGCAGGTTATATGCATCGATTAGCCATTACACTACGACCACCTGCCTAGTATTGTGTTGGTCTCCTTTTGCTGCTAAAACTGTTGTGACCCGTCGATCATCAACAGCATGAACTTCTTCAGGAGTTTGAGCTACAGGAGGTCGTCTGTGGGATCGGAACCACACGGACCAGCCTTCGTTTCCCATGTGCCTCAATGATCCTCGTCCGCCCACGACCCTGTCACCGGTTTACGACTGTTCCTTCCTTGGAGCACTTTTGATAGATTCTGACCACTGCAGACCAGGAACATCCCACACGAGCTGCAGTTTTGAAGATGCTCTGACCCAGACGTCTAGACGTCACAATTTGTCAAACTCGCTCAAATCCTTACGGCCATTTTTCCTGCTTCTAACATCAACTTGAGGAGAAAATGTTTACCTGCTGCCTAATAAATAAATCCACCCACTAACAGGTGCCATGATGAAGATCATCAGTGTTCTTCACTTCACTGTTCATGTTATATGTTAACATATGCTAATGTTATAATGTCCTAATGTAATGTCTGATGTCAGATTTTGGACATGTAACTGTTAGAAGACCCATTAGATCAGAAGATTGTGAGTTTAAATCCCAACCTCACCAAGCTGCCATTCCGGGGCTCCTGAGCAGGGCCCCTGAGCAAGGCCCATAGCTTCTCAGGTGTATGAATGAGATAAATGTAAAATGCATCTGCAAAAAAATACTATAAATGGAAATGGAAGCTGCCTGATAATGAGGACTCCTGCAGATTTCACCCCCTTCCCGAATATGTAGATCGCCGTTTTGACACCACTGCGGAGATCCAGCATGATTAGCAGAAGGTGCTTTCAGGACATGTTCCAGAGGTGGCAGAAATGCTGGGAGCACTGTGTTGCTGTGCATCTGGACTATTTTGAAGGTGATAGTGTGTAGATAAATAAAGTAGTTTCTGGTAAACAGAGCTCGTGTCAGAATCATATCAGAAGAGGTATCAGCTGTGAGGGTTTGATGAATTGAATACAGGTAGTTATGATGGTTCGATACGTTTTCGTGTGGCAGGCAAACGTAGCGGCGTGTTCTTCTACCACTACTCAGGAAACGGCGCTCGTCCATGCGCCAGATAGCTATATACTGTTTATACGTTCATACTATTCACTATTCTTCAAGACTCCTGGGTAGACTAACCATTTTTTTTTCAAGTTGCATTGGAGTCTTCACGACGCATCTTCATCATAACTCTGGGAACACCTGTACTTGGCTTGACTTCCAACACTGGATTTCAAATGATAAATTTGGATTGTTATCTGGTCGCCTCATAAGGGGGCAGCATGGCGACACAAACAAGGTCAGCTTAGATCTTGTTAGCGTCCAAGAAGAACCAAACTGAGATTGACAAAATGGTTCACTTTCCAGTGAGAACTTCCAAAGCCACATACCTAATAGCTATCGGTTTATAATGGAAGCCTTTTGGCTATTAAGGGGAAAAAAAATGCAGGCTAGACAGGTGAGCACTCATACACACACACACACACACACACACACACACACACACACACACACACACACAGATTTTCAGTGCGGTCAGCAGCTGTAATCTAGTTGATTGAAGGCTCAGGTGAGCTGTTTGGTCCAGAGGCCCTTAATGAGGGGAGCTTTAGAGAAGAGTGATAGATCTTTTGCTTGTCAGATCAATTTGAGAAACGAGGGAGAAAAGTATTCCACTAAAAGAAAGAATAGAGAAACAGCAGAGCTGGCAATGTGACAGGGAGGAAAAATAACTTCGGATTCCAAACGGCACGAGCAGAAGTTGCCTGGCCTGAGAAAACACTAGCGATCGCTCCCCGAAGCGAGCGAGTGCGTGGGTGTGGAGGGCAGAGGAGGTAGGGGGAAGAAAAAGAGTTGCATTTCTGCCTTTCTAATGCAGGGATATTTATAGAGGCGAAAGACTTCAGGCAAAATGAGAGGGAGGGAAAGAGAGAGAGAGAGAGAGAAAGCGTGTGACCTGTTGCATCCAAATGGGCTATGAACAATTAATAACTCCTACAAACTCTTACCCGCCCACACGCATTGAATCACACGCCATGAATATGTATGGAACCAGAAAACACTTCACTCCGAAACGCTCGCATGGTACATAAGGAGAGAAAAAGTGAAGCTGAACACTGAGTTTTTGTCTCAGAAATAAAAAAATACAATAAAGTCTCCTCCGGCTTGTGGAAACGCTTTTTCGTTTTGCAGTAAAATAAAAGTCGTTCTTTTTCTCACGTCTAATACGAGTTGACCTGGAAACCATATCAGCGATGCACCGGGTGACAAAGGTGTTCTCTGGAAACGTATTCTGTTTTAATAAAAATAAATAAATGCAGAAATGCTGCACCTGGAAAAATCCGAGGTTCCTTATTGTCCTGGTTTCCCGTCTTCCTTCTCACTATTTATAAATGATCCGTACACGAGGCACCGTGGCTGCACTGTAATCTACTCTGTAATCACTTACATACATCAGGGTTCTTCATGCGTTTTCGGGTTAAAAGAGAACGATAGCAGATGTAGAAGTGTAGAGAAAGACTCGAACGGTCCTTCACTCGTCTCTCAATAGCATATGTGCTGCCTATTGCTTTTTTCCCCTTCACCCTCGCACGCTGCATTATTCTCGTGATTCCGATGCTCGGCTGGGAGATTTCCAGAGTATCGCAGTGTAAATGAGTTGAGTACCTTTCAGTTAGGAGTCAACAGTGTCTCACAGTCGCAAAGCCCTACAAGTGGGTTTATATGTCAAGCTACAACCGGTGGAGGTGAGCGTGAAGAGCGGCCCACTTGCAGTGTTAATTATAACGTCTTTCAAACACTTCCAGGGTGAGATCTTTTACAAAGGAATGTAATATATCTTCAAATATGAGTATGTCGGACATAAAGTGTCTCAGTTCATGTGTGCTGTGTTTTTTTGTTGTTGTTGTTGTTGTTATTCTAACCCAGCCATTAGGGGGGCACAAGCCAGTGTACTCTTAGTGCCGGTCCCAAGCCCGGGTAAATGGGGAGGGTTGCGTTAGGAAGGGCATCCAGCGTAAAACATGTGCCAAATCAAATATGCGGATCACAAATGAGAATTTCATACCGGATCGGTCGAGGCCCGGGTTAACAACGACCGCCACAGGTATCGTTAGCCGACAGGGTACCGGTGGAAATTGGGCTACTGTTGGCCGAAGGAGGAGAAGGAGAGGAGGAAGACGTCTACAGAGACGGCAGGAAAAGGAGCAGTGTAGGAGAGTAGAGGTTCGGGTTGGTACTTTAAATGTTGGTACTATGACGGGTAAAGGGAGAGAGATAGCTGATATGATGGAGAGGAGAAAGGTAGATGTGTTGTGTGTTCAGGAGACCAAGTGGAAAGGGAGTAAGGCCAGGAACATTGGAGGTGGGTTTAAACTGTTTTATCATGGTGTGGATGGAAAGAGAAATGGTGTAGGGGTGATTCTGAAGGAAGCGTACAGTAAGAGTGTAGTGGAGGTGAAGAGAGTTTCTGATAGGGTGATGATCGTGAAGGTGGAAGTTGAAGGGATAATGATAAATGTCATCAGTGCCTATGCTCCACAAGTCGGCTGTGAGATGGAGGAGAAAGAAAGATTCTGGAGTGAATTAGATGAAGTGGTAGATGGTGTACCTAGGAAAGAACGATTGGTGATTGGGGCAGACTTTAATGGGCATGTAGGTGAAGGGAACAGAGGTGATGAGGAGGTGATGGGTAGGTATGGTTTTAAGGAGAGGAATGTGGAAGGGCAGATGGTGGTAGATTTTGCTAAAAGGATGGAAATGGCAGTGGTGAACACGTATTTTAAGAAGAAGGAGGATCATAGGGTGACGTATAAGAGTGGAGGAAGGTGCACACAGGTGGATTATCTTCTGTGTAGGAGATGCAACCTGTAGGAGATTGGAGACTGTAAGGTGTTGGCGGGGGACAGTGTAGCTAGACAGCATCGGATGGTGGTCTGTAGGATGGTTTTGGAGGCGAAGAAGAAGAGGAGGAAAGTAAGGTTTGAAACAAGAATAAGATGGTGGAAACTGAAGGAGGAAGAGTTTAGTGTGAGGTTCAGGGAAGAGGTCAGACAGGGGCTTGGTGGTGGTGAAGAGGTGCCGGATGATTGGGCAACTACTGCAGGAGTGATGAGGGAGGCAGCTAGAAAAGTACTTGGTGTGACATCTGGAAATAGAAAGCAAGACAAGGAGACGTGGTGGTGGAATGAGGAAGTGCAGGAGAGCATTAGGGGAAAGAGATTGGCAAAACAGAAGTGGGATCGACAGAGTGATGAGAAGAGTAGGCAGGAGTACAAGGAGATGCGGCAGCAGGTTAAAAGGGATGTGGCGAAAGCCAAGGAAAAGGCATATGAGGAACTGTATAAGAGGTTGGACACTAAGGAAGGAGAAAAGGATTTATACCGATTGGCCAAGCAGAGGGACCGAGCTGGGAAGGATGTACTGCAAGTTAGAGCAATAAAGGATGGAGAGGGAAATGTGTTGACTAGTGAGGAGAGTGTGTTGAGAAGATGGAGGGAGTATTTTGAGCAGCTGATGAATGAGGAAAATCAGAGAGAGAGAAGGTTGGAGGATGTGGAGTTGGTGAAGCAGGATGTAGATAGGATTAGTAAGGAGGAAGTGAGAGCAGCGATTAAGAAGATGAAGAATGGAAAGTCGGTTGGACCAGATGACATACCGGTAGAAGCGTGGAGATGTTTAGGAGAGATGGCAGTGGAGTTTTTAACCAGATTGTTTAACAGGATTCTGGAAGGGGAGAGGATGCCTGAGGAATGGAGAAGGAGTGTGCTGGTACCGATCTTTAAGCATAAGGGAGATGTGCAGACCTGCAGTAACTACAGGGGAATTAAGTTGATCAGTCACACCATGAAGTTATGGGAAAGAGTAGTGGAAGCCAGGCTGAGAGAAGAGGTGACCATCTGTGAGCAACAGTATGGTTTCATGCCGAGGAAGAGCACCACAGATGCCTTATTTGCTTTGAGGATGTTGATGGAGAAGTATAGAGAAGGACAGAAGGAGCTGCATTGTGTATTTGTGGATTTAGAGAAAGCGTACGACAGGGTGCTGAGAGAGGAGTTGTGGTATTGTATGAGGAAGTCAGGTGTGTCAGAGAAGTATGTGAGGGTGGTGCAGGACATGTATTAGGACAGTGTGACGGCAGTAAAGTGTGCAGTAGGTACGACAGACTGGTTCAGGGTGAAGGTTGGACTGCATCAAGGATCGGCCCTGAGCCCTTTCCTGTTTGCAGTGGTGATGGACAGGTTGACGGACGAGGTCAGACAGGAGTCTCCCTGGACTATGATGTTTGCAGATGATATTGTGATTTGTGGTGAGAGTAGAGAGCAGGTTGAGAAGAGCCTGGAGAGGTGGAGATATGCGCTGGAGAGAAAGGGAATGAAAGTCAGTAGGAGTAAGACAGAGTACATGTGTGTGAATGAGAGGGAGGGCAGTGGAGTGATGCGGTTGCAGGGAGAAGAGGTGGAGAAGGTGGAGGAGTTCAGGTACCTGGGGTCAACAGTGCAAAGTAATGGAGAGTGTGTTAGGGAAGTAAAGAAAAGAGTGCAGGCAGGGTGGAGTGGGTGGAGAAGAGTGACAGGAGTGATTTGTGATAGAAGAGTATCTGCAAGAATGAAAGGGAAAGTTTATAGGACTGTGGTGAGACCTGCGATGTTGTATGGATTAGAGACAGTGGCATTGAGTAAAAAACAGGAGGTGGAGCTGGAGGTAGCGGAGCTGAAGATGTTGAGGTTTTCGTTGGGAGTGACGAGGATGGACAAGATTAGAAATGAGTTTATTAGAGGGACAGCACATGTAGGATGTTTTGGTGACAAGGTGAGGGAGGCGAGATTGAGATGGTTTGGACATGTGCAGAGAAGGGACATGAATTATATTGGTAGAAAAATGCTGAAGATGGAGCCACCAGGTAGGAGGAAAAGAGGAAGGCCAAGGAGGAGGTTCATGGATGTGGTGAGGGAAGACATGCAGGTAGTTGGTGTAAAAGAGGCAGATATAGAGGACAGGGTGGTATGGAGACGGATGATCCGCTGTGGCGACCCCTAATGGGAGCAGCCGAAAGAAGAAGAAGAAGTTGTTGTTGTTATTCTAATGTGTGCACCTGCTCTGTATTTGTTGTCTCATCAAAATAAAATATCATTGTAATGTTTCTGAAGGCATAATCCAGGTCTGGGTGAGTTTACAGGATGTTAGCGCATGCTGTGAAGGTGAAAAACGGCCTGATGTAAAGCAGAGAGCGTTAAAATGCCCTCAGAACCCAGCCGTGGATTATCGTCTTATAACGATGAGATGAGTTAAAGCTGTCATCGATGTTTGTAGAGCAAAACTGACTGAATGACTCCAAATCGCACATCATTTTCTTTACGAATTTTATATGTATATTTAGAATTGTCTCTGGTTTGAATCCTACACACGGTGCATGTGTCTGCTGCATTTCTACTAAATATGAAGCTGTTGGTTTTAACTTCTGGTGCCATTTTTGTTCAATTTCTCATGATTTCTTCCTCATCTTCTGCCTCAACCTGTTTATCAAACTCACAGTATTCACTATAAGTTAAACCGCATCCACATATTTTGCGTTTAGTTTAGTAAACTAATCATTAACTATCTGCCAACCAATTGACCAACTATCCAGTCAACCAACAAATCAATTAACCAAAAACCTGACCACCTAACCAACTGCACAATCAACTAACTTACCAGCTAACAAATCTGCCACCCACCCAAGTAACCGACTAAACAATCAACCAATCAGCGAGCCAACAAACCAGCCACACTGCCACCCAACTAACCGACCAACCATGCAGCTAACTAAACAATAAACTAACCAGCTAATCAACCATCCAAACAATTTCACAATCAACTAGTCAACTAGCAAATAAGCTACACATCCACCCACCCAAGTAAACAACCAACTAACAATTCAACCATACAAACAATTCCACAATCAACTAACTAGCAAACTAACAAACCAGCCACTCGCCAACTAACCAACCATCCAACCAACTAAACAATCAACTAACTAACCAATTTAGAAACTAGCCACACAGCCACCCACCCAACTAACCTATTAACTATCTAACCAACCAACCACTCGATCAACCAACTAGCCAACTAACAAACCGGCCACACAGTCACCCAGTCAACTAACCAACCTGCCACCCAAACAATTCCACAATTAACTAACTAGCCAACTAACAAACCAGACACACAGCCACCCACCCAAACAAGCAAACAATCAACTAACTAACCAACCACCCAAACAACTAAATAATCAACTAACTAACAAATTAATCACCCAAACAGCTAAACAATTAATCAACTAACCACCCAACCAACCCAAACAATTTCACAATCAACTAACTAACCAACCAGCCACCAATCTGTCCAAGTTCATTTATATATTGATCACTTATTCATGAACTGTAGACTGTCACATTAACGCTCATTTGAAGAGATTAACGAGTGCAACAGAAATCAAACTGGTCAAACTGATCACTGGAGGATTGAGTTTGTGTTCAACTCACAACCTTCTCATCAGGACTAAACCTTTAAGATTATTCTCTCTCTCTCTCTTCCTCTCATGTCTCTTTAGATGACCCAGGAGCAGTATATTTTGGCGTCCCAGCCGAGCGGCCTGCAGAAGCCAGGTTGCCCTGCTGCATACCCGGTGGGCATCTACGGGTGGCGTAAACGCTGTCTTTACTTCTTCATCCTCCTCCTCCTTGTCACAATGATTGTCAACCTTGCGCTCACCATCTGGATCCTGAAGGTCATGAATTTCACAGTGGTGAGTAAATCTTACCAACTTCATGTCTAACTTAACTTTCCTTTTTCGAAGAGATGGTTTACAAAAAGAAATCTACTTATGTAACATCAAATATAAATATGTCCAAAGTCATTCTCCAGATACATGTAAAGTAAATACAAGGGGGCAAATCCAAGCATGGAGAGGTGCTAGTTCAGGTGCTAGCTCAGTGGTTAAGACATTTATCTTTGGCTCAGAAGGTCACAAGTGAAAATGCCAGCGCCACCAAACTGCCACTGCAACTGCTCAGGTGTACATCAGTCTGGATAAGGGAGTCTGATAAATACCATAAATGCAAATCCAAAGAATTTAAGCAAAGATATCACCAAACAGTGATTGAAACCAGGAAACCAAAACACTGAATAAAGACTTTGTCAGAACTCTGAGGGTTTTTCTGTAACGTTATTCTGAGGCTCTTTATATTGCGTGAGGCGTGTGTGATTAGAGAACAGCTGTGTATGATCAGTATTTAGATGAATGTAAACATGACCGAGTCTGTTGCAGAGAAGTGTAGTCTAGAACATCTCTATGTGTATTCTGTGGTGTGTTCTTCTGGAAACTAAGATCTCAAAAGGTTGTTGATTGTCTAAAGCTATCACATCCTCTACTTGTCTTTTATCTTTTGTTTAAGTACCGGTAAAGTTATGAGTCTAAAAAAATCTACTCAAGTAAAAGTAAAGATTTGGTCATTTAAAATGTACTGAGTTTGTTGGGGGTCTGGGATTTTTGTGTAGTATAATG
The DNA here is from genome assembly GCF_946808225.1 of Silurus aristotelis. Lineage (NCBI taxonomy): Eukaryota > Metazoa > Chordata > Actinopteri > Siluriformes > Siluridae > Silurus > Silurus aristotelis. The sequence goes on along the minus strand of NC_139600.1, from coordinate 16,389,649 downwards.
AGAGAAATCGTTTCTGGGGCCACCATTCCCCCCTTGCCATTTTTTTTATATATATATTTTTTTTTTACTCAGTAATGGATATGATTCATTTGTTACTTTTCACCTCTGGACATAAATACATCTCTACAAATAAATAAATCTACACTGGAACGCCAGATAACAAACTGAAGATAAATCAGCCTACAGCTCTGTTGAGAGGATTTTTTTTGTAAAAGACAAAGCAAATCTGGAAAAGACTTAGCTTAAGTGTTTCAGGAAGATGAAGGTCTTCACCCGTCGCTTGAAAATAGCCAGGGTCTTCGCTGTTCAGACATTTAGGGGAAGTTCCTTTCACCACCTCAGTTCCAGAACAAATAAGAGCCTTGAAGTATACTCACCTCTTATCCTGAGAGAAGGTGGTACCAGTCGAGCAGTTCTAGAGCATCTCAGGCAGCGTGGTGCAGTGCAAGAAGTGATGAGGTCTCTGTGGCAAGAGGGTGCTGGTCCAGTCATCAATCATCAACCAGTCAAGGAAGAGGAAGCAGAAGCTTGTAGTCCTCAAATGGTGTCCTTCAGCATGGCAGGATTATAGTCTGGATCAATGAGCAAGGGTTTACAGACTTTGGTGCAGAAGGAGAACATCCTGGCTCACAAGATACAGTAAAAGTTGGAATATGATGTTCTAGTGTCCAGGATGTAATCAGGATAGCAGAAGAAGAGGAGCAGTGTTTTCCATATGACCTTGTAGATCTAAGATTAAGAGCAGTATGCTGTGTAGACAATTGTTAAGGATTTGGGAATGAAAACATGTAGCCTTCTGGATTATTGCAGGAGAATGTGAGTTGTAGGAGTGGGATCTGGTTTGGAATATGACCTGCCCTCTTAATGAGGGCAGGAGATCAAGGTCATAATGCTGTTGGCACTTGTAGATCATGATTGGGATGAGAACTTATAGACTTCAGGAGTAATTTTGATCCCTGGGATAGCAGAAGTTAAATTCTAGTTTGAAATAGGAACTTGCAGATGTCTGGATGAGATCAAGGAGATTGTAGACCTATTGATGTTGGCAGTAGGAGCTTGTAAAATGTCTATTTCAAGTAGGAGACTTAAAATTGCTGAGCTCATAATAGGAGACTAAATACCTTAGAATGAGAGGAGATTGAGTGTTTTAGGATGGAAGGAGAAGAATTACTTAGGAGGATCTGTAAGTACATCTTAGGAAGAGTGCAGGACTCAGAAATCGGACTTGGATGGAAGAAAAAGATTGTAGAGCACCACTGAGGGAAGGAACTGAAGTTCAGAATTTGTGCTTGTGAGAAAAATGAGGATGAGAAGGCTGTGTATTTTGTGGAAGACTTACAAGAAGCTTGTAAGGAACTGGGAGAGGATCCTTGAGGATCAAACATAAGAAATGTATTGATACCCTATATAAAACATTAAAGGTAAAGGTATAGCTGTCAGGTCACAGCCAAACTCCATCTCCCAGCATCCACCAGAACTCCCAAACATAAATACCACAGTCTACAGCGCTCACAATCACTGAGCTGCTAATTGAGTGCAGGTGTTCCTCATCCCACACACATACATAAATAGACTCTGGCTTTATCAGAACACGGCAAAGTTTCTGTCACGAATGATGAGGAGAAGCAGTTGCAAGTGGAGGTAAAGAATCTTTAATAAGTTGAGCAAATTGATGGAGACAAAAATGGTGAACAGGATTGAAACCATCTGATGAAACCAGGGTGCTTTTTTCTATGAGGAGCACCTGCACTCATATAGAGACTTATTCTTCTGGGAGATGTAGACCATGTGAGATGTAGACCATGGAGGCCAATGTGTGGAAGTTGCAGTATTTGCTGGGACATAGTTTGTGGGAGCGGTAGTTTGTGGGGGAGCTGTAGACCATGGTGGCTATGTGAGGGAGTTGGTGTAGCTGCTGGGAGGTATGGTTTGTGGGAGCGGTAGTTTGAGGAAGCTGAAGTTTGTGGGAGCTGTAGACCATGAAAGCTCTAGTCTGTGGGGAAGCTGTAGTTATAGTGGCCATGTGAGGGAGTTGTGGTAGTTGCTGGGAGCTGTAGACCATGGAAGCTCTAGTCTGTGGGGGAGCTGTAGTCATGGTGGCTATGTGAGGGAGCTGACATAGTTGGTGGAGATGGAATTTGGCCATTAAAGGTAAAATTACTATCTATTGTTGGTGACTTTATTTAGGTCTGAGTCAAAGATGAAGAACTCTGCAACTTCTCTATGTTTGAAGCTTTCAGATGGACCCTCACTGTTTGGTATGTGAACGGTTTATTTGTCATTTTTATAGGCTTCCAGGATTGTGAGCAGATCAGGAAGCATGCAGAAGAAAAACAAAACAAAAGATTTGCTGGTGGGTTGTAATGCGATGTTTGGAGGCCAAAAATGTGCCCGAAGGAGCTCTGGATGAATGTGTGTGAGATTGTAATGTGGCAGCTGCATGAGGTGAAAATATGCTTTCAGTACCATGCATTTGTGTAATTTGTGGCTCTCACGCGGACCTGTTACAGCATTACGGAAGTGTCTCGTTCCCAACACCTGCCTATGATGGAAAGCGGCTTTCCCACGAAACGCAGGTAAACGAGCGCTAAGGCTGATCCTAAAGCGCCGAAACTGTCCTGTTGTCATTACCAGACGAAAAGGAAGAAAAAAAAACCTCCCCATGGCCTTTTCAGCCTCATAGCCCGTAATATCCACCATCTGCCACCGAGGCGACCAGCGGCAGATAAAATAAACGTGTCAGGATTTATGTGTCTATCCATTTCCCTGCATTTTCTCCCAAAAGCCTTTTCTGACTCAATTTGTGCTGGCGGTCAGCCTCCGTTCGCCAAATGAGATCCCACAAACCCCTGGGGAAGACCACCTTTCAGATCCTGATTGGTGTTAAGAGCTCGGAACGAGTGAGACACAAGGAAAGCGTGAGGAAAGATGGAAGAGGGAAAGCTATAGAAGCTTTATCTCGGTTATGTAAATATCCGCTGTTCATCGTGGAGAAAATGCGAACTCTACGTCTACGCGGGTTTTTTTGTGTAAAGTAGAACTATTTTTAAGCTGATGCTATGGAAATGAAAAACAGCCTGCTCTGCTGTCTCAGCGCTTTTTATGATTAGTGATCTCATCCTGATGACATCATCACACCGAAACCTTATTAAGTTTGAGGCAATCAGTCACGCTTGAGTCCGAACCGTCAGTCTGAGGTTCTTTAATTTCGGTGTCATGGACCGAGAGAGCAAAAGGACAGTGTGTGTGTGTGTGTGTGTGTGTGTGTGTGTGTGTGTGTGTGTGTGTGTGTGTGTGTGTTTGCTTTAGCCTGTTATTCTTGCCTAAAGCTATTGCAATGTAATAACTGTCTGTAATACTGTAACAAACATGGCAGTATTTTCTGAATCTGTATTTCTCTCTCTCCCTCTTTCAATTTTTTTTGTTTTTCTCTCTCTTTTCTCAATGTGTGTATCTGTGTGTTAGTTTTCCTTCTTTCATGCATGTTTCTCTCTCGTTCCTTGCCGGTTCCTGTGATTTCCTAAATGTTTCATCATTTAATGTATATTCTGTCATTCATTTTCTCTCACTCGATCCATTGATCTCTCTCTCCTTCTCTCTTTTTTATTCATCTGTCACTCTTTCTATCACTTCATACGAAGAAAAGTTCTCTCACTTCAAACAATCTTTGTGTTACCGTCTCTGTTTGTGTCACACACTTAAGTGTGTGTGTGTGTGTGTGTGTGTGTGTGTGTGTGTGTGTGTGTGTGTGTGTGTGTGTGTGTGTGTTCACAGCCACAGCAGATAAATGTGTACTTACCACTCACTCAGACCAGATCAATCCATGCACTGTGCATTACTTCACCTCCCTGTGTGTGTGTGTGTGTGTGTGTGTGTGTGTGTGTGTGTGTGTGTGTGTGTGTGTGTGTGTAAGGACACCCTCTTGCATTAGTTTCCTCAGTTCCACTACATAAATTGTTAAAAGCAGCGTCACTGAAGGTTGTTGGAATTCAATAAGGTATCGATCTTTGTGCGTGTGTGCGTGTGTGCGTGTGTGTGCGTGCGTGTGCGTGCGTGTGCGTGCGTGTGCGTGCGTGTGCGTGCGTGTGTACGTGTGTGTGCACTTAACCTCAGTTTGTTAAGCGGCTCATATAAAGTCTGACCTCCTGATACACTTATGATTATTACATCTGGTGAGAATTTCTCCAATCTATCGCTTTTTTTTCTATTCCTCTCTCTCGCTCTCTCTCTCTCGCTCTCGCTCTCGCTCTCTCTCTCGCTCTCTCTCTCTCGCTCTCGCGCTCTCTCGCTCTCTCGCTCTCTCTCTCGCTCTCTCTCTCTCGCTCTCGCGCTCTCTCGCTCTCTCGCTCTCTCTCTCGCTTTCTTTTTTTTCTTTTCCTCTCACGTCCCCCCTCCTTTTCTCTTCATGTCTCTGTCTTTCTTTGTTTTTCATATATAATCATTTAAAACTCATCATTTGCTTTTTCCCCTAAAAAATAAATAAATAAACTTGAGGTGGTTCCTAAAAAACAGTGGATAAAAAAAAAAAAAATAATGAAATAAATTAAAGATAATTTCCCTTTAGTGTATAACATAATAATTATTCTATTAATAGCAATTAATATCATATCAAATCCTTAAACTTAAAAAAAAATATCCCTTCGTTAGTTGTTGTACGCCCGGAGGCGGATCCGGATCTGAGCCCGGAACGCCGGATGTTGGGCAGGAACACTGGGGTGAGATGGAGAATATGGAAGGGTGTGTAATAAGTGTCTTTACACTAATCCCAGGTGAGATTATTCCTCGCTCACTGTGTGTGTGTGTGTGTGTGTGTGTGTGTGTGTGTGTGTGTGTGTGTGTGTAGGACGGGATGGGGGATCTACGCATCACCAAAGAAGGCGTGAGGTTAGAAAGTGTCTCCGAGTTTCTTCTTCCTCTGTACGTGAAGGAGATTCAATCGAGACGGGTAAGAGCTCCAGAGCTTTTTTCCCTTTTCTGTCTTTCTTGTCCTTTTGTGTTTCCTCTCTTTCTCACTCTCTTTATATATTAAATATAATGTTATATGTTGGAGATTTCACATATTTACACTTTCAGGAAGTCCAGAACAACCTAGAAACTTTGTTGCATGGCAATTATTCGAACGTTCTTCTAGCTGTCTGTGTATCTATCCATCATTCTGTTGGTCTTAAAGCAAAAAAAAAAAAAAAACCTCACTGGTTCCATGCAGAAGGAAAGAGAGACGGGCAAAAGTAGAGCGTTGTTTCTTTACTTTGTTTCACCCCGGTTCTTTCCTTTCCATTACTCACAGTACCCTCCAGTACTCCACACTCTCGCTGTTCCAGACACCTTTCCTCTGCGTCTGCGCGTCTCACTCGCGGATCGGTCCGTCTTTTCCCTGCGTCTGCCAGTCTCACTCGCGGATCGGCCCGTCTTTCCCCTGCGTCTGCCCGTCTCACTCGCGGATCGGCCCGTCTTTCCCCTGCGTCTGCCCGTCTCACTCGCGGATCGGCCCGTCTTTTTTCCCTGCGTCTGCCCGTCTCACTCGCGGATCGGCCCGTCTTTCCCCTGCGTCTGCCCGTCTCACTCGCGGATCGGCCCGTCTTTCCCCTGCGTCTGCCCGTCTCACTCGCGGATCGGCCCGTCTTTCCCCTGCGTCTGCCCGTCTCACTCGCGGATCGGCCCGTCTTTCCCCTGCGTCTGCCCGTCTCACTCGCGGATCGGCCCGTCTTTCCCCTGCGTCTGCCCGTCTCACTCGCGGATCGGCCCGTCTTTCCCCTGCGTCTGCCCGTCTCACTCGCGGATCGGCCCGTCTTTCCCCTGCGTCTGCCCGTCTCACTCGCGGATCGGCCCGTCTTTTCCCTGCGTCTGCCCGTCTCACTCGCGGATCGGCCCGTCTTTCCCCTGCGTCTGCCCGTCTCACTCGCGGATCGGCCCGTCTTTCCCCTGCGTCTGCCCGTCTCACTCGCGGACCGGCCCGTCTTTCCCCTGCGTCTGCCCGTCTCACTCGCGGACCGGCCCGTCTTTCCCCTGCGTCTGCCCGTCTCACTCGCGGACCGACACGCCTTTCTCTCAGCATCTGCCTGCTCTTAGTCACCATTCCGCTCTCCTCTGCTTGGTCTCTCTCTCCCCCCTGAGGCTGATGTCTTTCTCTCTTTATTGGCGCCACCAGACTGGAACACCGCACCGATTAGTCTCATCAGCTACAGGTGTAGGCTTACCGCTAATAAACCGCTCAGCATCTGTTAGCATAGAGCAGTTCTGTTCACGGCATGACACAATCCGAGCTCCAGATTTAATCTGAGGAGTAAACGCCGATCTTCTCACCATCAGCTGTTAGTGTGGCTTCAAGGCTGCTTGGGCAGAAAGCTAAAAAAAGCAGAACGTTTCAGATTGACGCTTTGTGGGTTTTTTTCTAATCGAACGTCTTGGGAGCGAACGGTGGTTCAGAACCGTTTTTCCACTTTATCTTTCAGAAATTGTTTATTTTGAGTTGACGGGCAAAAGTGGAAAAGGTGGAAACAAAACCAGATTTAAGATTTAAGAGCTGCATCTCCAGAGTTGATTTCCAGGAAATCAAGGACACGGTCTGACTTTATGATGAGTTTTGTTTTATTGGGGAAATGTCTTTCTGGCAGGTTGATGGGTCGTAATGAAGTCCACACTCTACTCATTATAATAAAAAGACACCCGATTGACACGTCTCGTTCCAATTTTTTGTCCCTCTGGGGGACGAGGGCAAATCGGCAGCCTTCTTCAAGGTTACAAGTTCATTCGAACTTTTAATCTGAATGAGGGACGAGTGCAAATTGAGCCGTCGTCTCATCACGGACCCAATTCCAGGCGATGCGAGTATTGGGAATTATTTTTAGTAATAAGCGAAAGAAACGTGTTCTTCTTTGTTTCTTCTTCATTTGTCCGTTGCAAGAAAATAAGACATAATTGCAGACTAATAATAATGAACCTGAGTCTGGACCTCTTCCTGTAAATATGCAAAACAGCGGGATGCAAATTGGGCTAATTACGCTTCCGAAAACAAACGCTATTTTGTTTTTTTTTTTTTTGTTTCTTTTTTTGTTCCCCTACATTAATCATTTCTCCTTCATTGTTCTGTCGATCTGCTCATTCTCTTCCGCTCTATCTGGAACGAGTAAACACACTTATTCTCATACTCCCTCTCGCTCTAACAAACAAGCTCACAAACTCCTCATTCCTCTTTCCCTCCCTCTCTCTCTCTCTCTCTCTCTCTCTCTCTTTCCGTCTCTCTGTCTCTCTCTGTCTCTCTCTCTCTTTCTCTCTCTCCCTCTCTCTCTCTCTCTCTCTCTCTCTCTCTCTCTCTCTCTCTCTCTCTCTCTCTCTCTCTCTCTCTCTCTCGCTCTCTCTTTCCCTTTCCCTTTTTGTCTCTCTCTCTCTCTCTCTCTCTCTCTCTCTCTCTCTCTCTCTCTCTCTCTCTCTCTCTTTTTCTCTCTCTCTCTCTCTTTCCCCCCCCCCCCCCTCTCTCTCTCTGTGTCTCTCTCTCTCTTTCCCTCTCTCTCTCTCTCTCTCTCTCTCTCTCTCTCTCTCTCTCTCTCTCTCTCTCTCTCTGGACTTCAGAGTTTTACACTCCTGCTCTGCTGCAGGCTTTATCATGTCTAAGCTTCAAAAAGGTAGAAATCAACATTTAGTTTGTGCAGTTTTGGAGTCCAGCAGTAACCAGTGAAATGGTTCTTGTTGCTGCCCTCAAAACCCTCAAAAAGGGATTGGACAGAGACTGAATTAGGCAAAGATTAGATAATGATTGACAGAGATTTGTTATGTATTAGGTGGGGAGTGGGAAGAGATTATTGGGGAACTGGGCAGAGACGGTGCAGGATTTGGATGGGTGTTATATATGGATAGTTCAGAGATTGGTTATGGATTTGGCAGGGATTAGACAGGGATTTAATTCGGTTTAGATTGGATTAGGCAGAGATTTTGGGCAGGGTTTGGGTAGGGATTTGGTTGTGATTGGGCATAAAATCTTTAGGGATTTGATTGGACATGGATTGAACAAAGATTTGGTGTGAGTTGGGATTGGACAGGTCATTGGTCATAGAATTAGTAGGGATTGGATTGCACAAAGATTGGATAAGGATTGGGCAGGGATTGGGCAGAGATCGGACTGGGATTGGGTAGGGATTGACCGGGTCTTGGGTAGGGATTAGATTGAGCAGAGATTGGACAGGTATTGGCATGGATTGGACAGGGATTTGGTAGAGATTGGATTGGCAGGGATTGGGCAGAGATCGGACTGGGATTGGGTAGTGATTAGGCAGAGATTGTGTAGGGATTGTGTGTGTGTGTGTGTGTGTGTGTGTGTGTGTGTGTGTGTGTGTGTGTGAACATGTGTGAGTGTGTGTAGTGATGGATGGTTCTGGCCTGTTTATTTTTTCGTTGTGTGCTCTTTTCTAATTGCACCCCATGGGAAGCCATAAAAGCTCATCACTGTGAGCAGAACTGAATAAAAGAGGAAAAGGCTTATTTTTACCTTCTTTTTCTTCTGTCTACTAAAAAAAGGGAGGGGGGGAAGCTGTAGGTCTTTGGTGGCCGTTGCTGGTGGAATGGCAGTGTGAGGACATTTTTTTGGCAGAAGTTCCCTGATCTAAGCATTTTTGTTGCTCTGTGACTGCAGGTTACAGCCTTCTTTTTTTTCCTTCTTTTTTTTGTGGACTTCATTCTTTTTTTCAACTCGTCCTATTTATCTTGCATCCTTCACTTCAAAAAACACAACCTGGAGGTATGGCTGGCAGCCTGGTTTTCTGCAGGAGGATCGTTTCAAACAAGTGTAAGGTTTTACCTGTGGATCTGAGGTGATGGAGGAGTTTTCTGAACGACATAGGACTGAAAAAAGGGGGAGGGCTCACCACATCCATCACGTCCACCACATCCATCACGTCCATCACATCCATCAAGTCCAGTATGAGCAGAAACTGACGTTTACATTTAAGGAAGGTCTCCAGTGTCAGTTTCCACATTCTGTGGTAAAACTCTAACTAGAAGGTTCCCAGAATCCCAGTTTACACTTTCCAAGCTGCTTTTTTTGTTACATTAACAATTAAAAAAGATGTTGGCCAGTGGTTAAGATGTTTGACTTCTAATCAAAAGATTATGAGTTCGAACTCTAGGACCTCGAAAATGGCTCCTGCTGGACCTATGAGCAACCCTTAGGACTCATCTGCTCAGATTTTAAACATTGCATTCCACATCGAGTTCCCATTTGCTCTTAAAATAATCATCACTCTTCTGGGAAGATGTTCCACTAGATTTTGTGGAGATTTGCCACAATTGTGCTAGTAAAGTCATGTACTGATGTAGGTGAGGTGAGGAGTTTTCTGGGGTGTATCAGCATTCACATTCATCCCAACGGTGTTCAAAAGGTTTGGAGCTCTATAGCAGAAGATCTTCGACATCTTTCAATCCATGGAAAGCTTATCTTCATGAAGCTGGCTTTATGCACAGGGGATGCATGCAGTCATGCTGGAACAGGTTTGGGTCTCCTAGTTCAAGTTAAGTTAAAAGATGTCCTACACATTTGTCTATCTCCAAGTTTGTGGTAGAAAAAGTTAGTTATCTAAATACTTTAGTCCGTATACTGTAATTGTACCAAGTCCCTCTGGATGAGGGCTTCTGGCAAATACCATCAATGTAAAACCTCAGCCACAATAGATGTTCTTGGCGCTCCATGTGAAGAGAACGTTGTAGGAATCAGTGTTTTGGAATAGAATAGCCTTTATTTGTCACATATACGTTACATCGAAATTTGTTCTTCGCATATCCCAGCTTGCTCACAAGCCACTGGAGCTTCCAGTCCCCCAATGTGAATATGCTCTCATATGAAACTACTTACTTTAGGGTGGTTGGAAAGGCTGAAGGTATCTCCGCTACTTCACACAAACTTGTGGCTGAGTTTGTGTTTTTATAAAATGCGTCCTCGTTACAGATTTGTCCTCGTTAAGCTCATTGAGTTACAGTTCTTGTGTCTTGCCATATGGCTTTGATGGCTAATGACTTCTTCAGGGTGCCATTTGCTACTTTCTGAGAGTCTTGAAGAGGTTTGGGAGGTTGGTGGACCCCCGCTGGTGGAAGCATGGGGTTCGGACAGAGCCTCGGTGGGAGCGGGGCGACGCAGGTAAAAATAGCTGTTCATTAAGATTTAACAGCTTCTCTGCATGATGAAAAGCGCTGAGTGAATGATAAGGGGGAATATTAATTCTGCTCAGTTGAAGACATGAACACACACACACACACACACGAAGTCCTGCTGGGCCGCCATTATCCTCAGCAGTAGCTGATTTTATCCGTAATTCCATTTGGAACTCTAATGGATTATAGTACATCATTTTCTGTCTCGATCTCAGTGAAGTCTTATAGAGTCAAGAGAAAGTGACTACCAGATTTGTTAAAAAGCCACAAGAGAAACGAGATGCAGCCAAACCTGTTCCTCACACCAACCTCACACCCTGTTCCTCACACCAACCTCACACCCTGTTCCTCACACCAACCTCACACCCTTCTCCTCACACCAACTTCACACCCTGTTCCTTACACTAACCTCACACTCTGTTACTAACACCCTGCTCCTCACACCAACCTCACACCCTGTTTCTCACACACCATTCCTCACACCAACCTCACACCATTCCTCACACCGTTTCTTACACTAACCTCACACTCTGTTCCTTACATCCTGCTCCTCACACCAGCCTCACACCCTGCTCCCCACACCAACCTCACACCCTGTTCCTCTCACACCGTTACTCACACCAACCTCACACCCTGTTCCTTACACCAACCTCACACCCTGTTTCTTACACTAACCTCACACCCTGTTTCTCACACTAACCTCACATTCTGTTCCTCACACCATCCTTACACACTGTTCCTCACACCAACCTCACACCGTTCCTCACACCAACCTCACACCCTGTTACTCACACCAACCAACCAACCCTAGAAATACTGTACTAGTAGCGCTGCCTATTTAGTTTGAAGGTGGAGTTTAAACAGAAACCTGAATGAAGCAGTCTCCATGACGACATCACAGGCCAGAAAGTCACACTCTTGTGATGGTTAATTATGAGGACAAACAAACTGATTACTGTTGTCTTAGTGCCCGTGACACTGGGGTACCACCTCCCACCGACCTCCCCGCCCACACACACAAACACACACACACACACACACACACACACACACACACACAGGCATATGGTAACCCGGCCTCGTCTCTGCCCTCGCGCTGGCTAAAATTAATTAAAGAGCCGTTGAGAAATAATTACACGCACTCCGCTGGCCATGGCAGGATTTAACAGAGCGCCTCGAGTGCAATATTTTCACGGGACTTGTAAGGACAGGGACATGTAACAGGGACATGCTGACCTCTGACCTCAGCAATGAGATATTTCACGGTTTCCTCATCACAGCTGAACAAGATTAACATCAGCACAGCTTTTCTTCTGTCTTGAGACAACGTCCTGACACCGGAGACTCCTCCCAAAAACCCTGACACTGGAGACTCCTCCCAAAAACCCTGACACTGGAGACTCCTCCCAAAAACCCTGTCACTGGAGACTCCTCCCAAAAACCCTGTCACTGGAGACTCCTCCCAAAAACCCTGTCACTGGAGACTCCTCCCCAAAACCCTCACACTGGAGACTCCTTCCAAACACACGTGCTTAATTGCAGTATAGTCCCTTATAGAAACGCTAACGTGTTCATTTCTATGTGCATCAACTTCTAGACGAAGCAAAATCGAGGATTCAAATCTCACCACTTTGCAAAGTTGAGTTCTTATGGACAAAAAAAAGGACAGAAGTTTTGTTTTTCTATTTTTGACTTGTTTCAGCAGGTCATCTTTAACCGCCCGTAAACCTACACACTCGTCTAATCCCGGTCATCGGTTCAGTTCATCCTCCACAATTTCAATGCCAGATTTCAGCTCCAACAAGAAAAGTGCCAAAGAGCTTATATTATACATCTGAAATAAAAAAAAAAAAAAAAAAAAACAATCTTGATTTGACTGTTTAGTTCTGTTCATCTCTGCTCTTGAAATAGTTTATGTTTCATAATATGAGAATGTATGGCACAGGGAAACGGGAAATTTTGGAACTAGGATTTGGCCACCATTAAGTTTCGGCAAGCAAGCCGGTAAGATAATGTCTAAGGCGTCCTTAAATACCGGGTGGCGCAGGAAAAATGGCAAGATGGCTGCCAACCCAGAAGCTCATAACGCAAACCCGGAAGTGTGTCCACGAACCTGGAAGATTCTGACAGGTTATAATGGAGCGATGAAGTGGTTCGCAATGAGCGTTCGCTGTAAAGGCTTTTATAAGAACGGTGATAGTGTGAGGGAATTTTGGCATCATTATCATTTATGACGTCATGATCGACTGCTCATTCAGAAGAAAACGATTCAGCCTTAAAAAAACAATTGCCCAGGTGGTGTCCTTTTTTTTCTCTTCAGATTTGCCAGGATAATCTGACACCCCACCTCTGGATTGAGTTCTCTTCAACCGCTCTGTGCAGCTGGAGATGTTTCCAGATCAACAAACTAAAGATCCATGAAGCTGCTGAGCAACTCAAGAACTTTGAGGATGAATTTGGACTGTAATTAATATCACCAGTCTACTACAATTGTTCAGGACCACAGTTTGCATGAACAGTTCTGCATTTAAAGCACCTTTAACTACACCCTCCAAGACTGGAACTGTAATAAATGGACATTCAGTGTTGAGGATGAGGGCGGGTTTCCTTTTGAGTCCCGTTCCTCTAAAGATTTCTTCCTCATGCCATCTCAAGGTGGTTTTTCTTCACTACAGTCGCCACTGGTTCTCTCATCAGGGATAAACTTATAATTATAATGAACACACTTATAAGCAATAAACTTCTTTTTTACAACCTTATAACTACTTTAAAGCTGCTCTGAGATAAAGTCCATTGTAAAAAGTGCTACACAAATAGAAATGAATTGAAGTGGTGTTGAACGGCCTGCACACCAGAGAATTGCGAGGCGATTGCCATTGTGAGGAGCCCAAGCCGCCTCAGATAAAGAGGACAGCGTTTACTCAAGACAGAAGGAAACTTGTGTCCCAGTCACCCTACATTCTTACTTTTCCTCCCGTCAGGTCTTAGATTTTCAGAGCCTTCAGCTTCATACAGCTCTGTGTTTTTGGTGTCACGTTTACATTCTCCAAGTGTGTGTTCCTGCTAAAAAAAAAAAAAAAACAGAGAACAGAGAGGAAAAGATTGCAGCGAGAGAGAGATATGTATGGTACACATTTTCCCAAAGAGGTTCTTATGTTCTAAAAACATAGAGTCTTCTGTCACTGGACTCCTACAAAGAATCTCCAAGAATTCCCTTTAGGATGGTAGATTTATGATCCTTGCATAAGTTTTCACTCACCCTTGAGACCACATTTTTGTAGCCTTGAAACTGGAACATTATATTTTGGTTTGATGTCAGGAGTACTTACTAAATCATCCAGGAAAGGGGTGGGAGATATTCAGGAGCTATCCAGGAGATATGCAGAAGATATCCAGGAAATCTCCAGGAGAGATACAGGAGCTATCCAGGAGATATTCAGGAGATATCTGTCAGATATCCAGAAGATAGCCAGGACAAATACTGGAGATAGTCAGGAGATATCCATCAGATATCCAGGAGATATGCAGGAGATATCCAGGAAAGATTCAGGAGATATCTAGGAGATATTCAGAAGAAATTCAGGAAATATCTGTCAGATATCCAGAAGATAGCCAGGAGAAATACTAGATATATCCATTAGTTATCCAGGAGATACCCAGAAGATATATAGGAGATATCCATCAGTTATTCACAAGATAGGTAAGAGATGTCCAGAAGATATGCAGGAGAGATTCAGGACAAAATGCTTGGAAGAGTTTTTCAGAAAGAGATTAAAGTGATGTGAATGTCAGTATTTAGAAAGATTGAAAGACTTTGGCACAACTGCAAGTGTCTGGAGAAAACCATCCAGTAAGAAAATGTCAGAAGACAGAGATATGATCTTCTGTGTGAACCCTCATATAGAACTACACTTTGATTTGAGGTAACAGTCTGAAGATTTCCTTTGACCAAACAAATCTATAAAAATCCAGATGTTGCATTTTATTTTCTTGGAAAATCGTCCTTTAGCATGAATAACATCTTCACACACTTTCAGCATCTGGACACTTCCTTTCTCCAAACTTCACTAGTTGGAATTTTCTTGTTCATCCCAGAGCAGTTCAGTGGGATGTAGGGGAAATGACTGGGCAGGTGATTCCATGATAGATATCACTCCAGACCACCGTTTACTCTCGAAATAACACCCACAGAACTTGAACATACAGTAGGTTCTTCTCACACTTGGACTCCACAGAACTTTCTTTCACTCATTTACTGTCCAATTCTTTTTTGTTTTTGCCTTTACTGAGTTTGTTGAACAGAAAAACCATAAACGGCGAGGAGTTTCCAAACTTTTCACAGCTGCTGTATATGGTGAGAAGTTTACTTCCCAATCAATGCTACATCCTCAGAGGGGCTGGAGACTGTGCTATAAAAATGGAGGCCAGACTCTGTTGCTTGGCTTGTAAACCCAATCGGTGATTGTGTAACTGTGATGCCATTGGGGAAATTCCAAAGCAAATACACTGTGGATACACTTTTTGTGTATATTTTTAAATTTGATATTTTTGTATAGATGATTTTTTCATCTTTTTAGTTTCTTGTTTCTTTGTCACTTCAGTATTTCTTCACTGCATACCATGTGGTAGTTTTTTACATGCCAACAGATGGCAGCACAGGGCTGCACACACAGTCACAAGGAGCACCGACCTTCATAAGTCATTGTGTCAAAACACCTCGTCCTGTGCACATCGGGAGCTCTGCGACTGGTGCTAAACTGACCACGTGCATTACCACGTCTGCTATTCTGACCACGTGCGCACCCTGTCATTGAGCTCTTCCTCACACGTGAAACAACGCCATCACAACGCCGCACGCACCCTACTCGCTAGATTTGGCTCCTGCGGACTTCTTTCTCTTCCCGAAGTTGAAGATCCAGCTCCCCGTTTTTGACACCATTGGGAGTGCTGCTGTTGCATGACCCATCGCTTTTCTCCAAAATGTACCCTCATGCTTCTCAAACCATTTTCTTCTCTTTCTTTTGGTCTGGATCTCTTTCATTTTTCTTCTGTAAATTTTCTTCTATTCTTTTCTGGATCTTCTCCATTTTTATCTGTTTACTTTCCCAGATTTTTGGTCTGGATCTCCTCCATATTCTTCTGGAAAAATATTCTCCATATATGGTCTGGACCCCCTACATTTTCTCTTAGATATTTCCCTCTATATTTGGTCTGGATCTCCTATAATTTCCTCCCGTATTTGTCTTTTTTCTTCTGAACCTTCTCCTCTATTTACTTTCTGGAACTTCTGTTGTTTTTTTCAGGATCTTTGTCTATCTTTTTTTCAGGACTTCTTCCTTTATTTTCAACTGGTTCAACCTATACTTTTTTCTTCCCTTTTCTTCTATTGGATTTTCTTCTGGATCTTGAAGTAAAAAGTAAAACCACTCTATCTTGCTAAATGATATAGTTGCGACTCAAATAATAACCAAGTTCTGATTTATAATTTTCCAGGAGTGTGAAACATGGTGGTGGTGGCATCATGCTGAAGGTTATGCTTGGCCTTGTGGTTGCTTCTCTTTTTAATCCTCACTCGGTAAATGTAAAGATTAGGAAGGTGTGTACGATTATGCAACGTTTTGCATATATGTGTGTGTGTAATATTTCCATAAGACACACATGCATCACGGGGACGGCATTGCCATGGTGCCCACATGGCGGCTCAGCAGTGCAGCGGATGGAGAAACGCCGCGTGTCGGGGTGGTAATGGGTTATCGATCGGAGAGGCGGTGGATCGCGGAGGTTCGAGTTCGGCTCCTTGGGCCGTCACAACAACATTATTAAAGAAGATCAAACGCATGGCGGTGTGGAGAAATGTCACACACTCGCTCGCTATTCACCTCCTTTATCCCGGCGCTAGCTCCAGACCTGACACGTAGCTGCGGTGTCAGTGGGTGTTAGCACCGATGCTGTAGGTGTAAGGGATTGATATTTCTAATGCTGCGAACCTGAAACTATTCAACAGCCTTCAAAAATCTGCTG